>NC_025998.2:24722417-25022417 GCF_000442705.2 Elaeis guineensis | reverse complement strand
ATTTGAAATTGGAGAACATGGAGGCCATCGGCTCGGTTTATAGACTGGCCCAGGTGACAACATTGACCTGGTTTTTTGTCTCCTTAAGGAAGCAATCGGTCAGTTTCAAACTATAATTATGATCGCGATGATTGATGGATTGCACGGAGTTCAAGTATATATTTGGCTTTGGTGATGAGAAAGCTAGGTTAACAGTCATTATAAACTTTGTCGACTAAATGCTCTATGTATTAAACTAAAAACTTTCTTTTATTGTTGATGAAATCCTTTCCATTTTAAAGTTTTTTTTTTTTTTTTGAGGAAAGAAAACCAATGCCGCTTTCCTGAGTCGATGAGACAGTTCATACGAGCCACGCCGGAGAAGAAGAAATGGAAGCTTTGACCGGGCAATGGATGGTGGGAACTGGCGGCTCGGGCACTTCGAGAAGCTCAGATTCGGGCCAGGTTGCTAGGTTGTGGCGGGGGCCGGCCCTTTTCTTTCTTTCGTTCTTTCTTTTTTCTTTGTTTTTTTTTTTTTTTTTAAATGTAAAGAGAGGCAGCATAATCACCACCCAACTTTTATTGGGCTTTTCTTTCCTTCATCACTTCTTGTTCGTCTCCTTTCCTTTTTCCGTCTGCCCTTTCTTTTTCTGATTCTTTCTGTTTGTTTTCTGTGGCCCACTATGCTTCGCAACATCTCATTTTCTTAATCGCGTGATGGTTCTTGTCGCATCAATTTTTTTTTTAAAAAAAAATTTGACAAGAGATGAAAATCACCAAAGCAAGTCCAATTAGTAGTTCTCAGGGATTTGCTTGATTAGGGTCTGGATGTGCTTCTAAGGATCTTATTACCTATTTTTCCAGGCAAATGGCATGTAGGTTGAATTATTAGACCTAAAGTAGGGCTTTTGGCTTAAATTTGGGTTCAGTTCAGATAATTTCCTTGTTGAAATCCAATCCAATAGATATTTCTGGACAATTGGACAAGTGATTTAATAATATAAGTTGTTATTTGATTATCATTCTATGATAATAATCAATATATAACAAGAATAATAATTGTTATTTTCACTGTTTAATCGTATAACAGATTAATTGGTAATTCAAGTAGTTATGCAAGTATAAAAAATTATTTTCATCCAGCCAACGGAAACAGGATCAAATATTGATTTTTTGTTTTTATTACTAGAACAAATAAGGTTGGATGTAACGACCATTATTTTATTACCAAATAAACAAAGCTAGGATGAAATGACAAATAATGCGGATTATTTCTGTCATGAAGAAAATTGATGGACAGCTTCATAAGAGGCTTTGAGGATACTGCTTACAGCATTATTAAACGCCGCACTGAGGCATGGGAATGTTTGTCAATTGGATCATACTCTCTTTAGGAAAAGAAAGCATGTTACTTTTTTTAAAAAAAAAAAAAAAACATGATACGCTACTAAACAATTAAAAATAAGATGATGTTAAAATGGATCTAGATGAAATTAAAGTAGAATAAAAAGATTCAATAAAATAAAGATAGAAAAATATAGCAAAGATTCCGCGATAGATCTGCAGTCACATATGAGGATTGAGCAAAGATTCTACTACAATACAAGAAAAAAAAAAATAAAGTATAAGAACAGTGCCGCCTCTTAACAAATCTTAACCCCAACACATCTTCTCCATGATATTTTTCTAAAACAAAACAAAAGAAGATATCTTTGCTTGCCTTAACATGTAGCATATAGTTAATAAACTTATGGCCAGCCAACAACCTTAGCTTCAATTGGAGAAGTAATGCCGAGTTGCTAGGCCAGCATTATATGTATTCAAGAAGCTTCTCATCTGCACTAATGGACATTAATGAAACTTCATGAATCACAAGCTATTTAACAATGTGTTAATCCATTGTCCAAATTTGAGATGCCTCCATCAATTAATTATCAATTATTGCCCCTTTTTATAATAATATATCTAATTTTTACAATGTCAAATTGTTTTATAGTGATCCAATTATTTTAGTAATTTTTGTTATATATAATTGAATAATATTTTAGTAATAATATTTTTCTTTTATATTTATAAAAATAATATGATTATATCATAAAAGGTAAATGATTCATTATTTTCTAAAAATGTTACCAAATCATTTGCTGAATTATCATATCTCTTTTAACATCAAATAACTGAACATATAAATTTTATTTGAAGTTTTCAATTGTAGACAGGTAAACAGAAATAGCTTTTTAGTTTTAAATGATAGCAGTTTGTCTTTGAATTACGGCAAGAAATAACTCTCAGATGACTCGATTTGGTAGGAAGAAATCTCTAGTCTTTCTATGCATGCTGGAGCCTGTGTGCACACTGCGCAGCCATCCTAGCTCGTTTCTAGGGCTCATAACCATCCGCAACGCATACGCCGTCCCAAGCATGCCGTGGCAAATATCCACCCGCCATTTCACCACCAATCACACCACAGAAGCTCGTGCCTGTACGCATGATTGTTGCATGGTATTATTTGGGAAGTAATAAAGTGATCAGTTAACGAGACAAGTTAGAGCATGCATGTTAGGTCATAGTTGGTACTCCTAATAGTCAGGAATTTGGACTATAGAAAAATATTGTGCAGTCATATGTCAACTAGCTAACAATATAAACATAAAATATAGATGTTGTTAATGGCTTGTTTGGGGTGAAGGGGACAAAAGATGGCCCCGTTGGAATTACTGATATATGATTTGTTACTCTTCTGAAGAAGTTGGACTTACAACAAGATGAATCATGAAGTAAAGCCCACGTGGTCGAGCTAAAATTAATAGAGTTGGATTCTCAATTGCGTCACAATGCTTGACCTTCTGAATTTTCATTGCTTAATAAAAATGATCCCTTTTTTTGAAGCCATCCCGGTGAATTCAAATTAAGAAATAGATTCTTCTGAAAAAAGAAATGGAACCTTTCTGAAGTTTCAACTCATGCTGAATTATCAAGGAATTGAAGAGCTTGACTGAAATCAGTATTCATATGGGTTAATATCATCAAGTGCATGCATGTAGGTTTGCTTGCTTTGAGGTTTATTTTCTTATGATTTACTTCCTGTGTAAGCAAGTTAATGCTTTAAGGAAACATACATTTAGTGAGAGCTAAGCTAGCAATGAAGGGAGCAGAAAAGCTAGCCATTCACTGCAAAACGACTCTATTGAGTTGAGGAGTTAAAAGGTCAGCCTGCATCATTTGTTTCAAACCAGTAGTGCATAGTCCTTTGGACAAGTCTCAAAATTAATCCAACTTCATTTGGATTCTAATACCTAAGCTGGTCCTTAACATGGATATGATCAGACTTTCAAACATGACTCATGATTCCTTTTCAGGGCCCTACTAAAAGCTTCAACAGAAGGGGGAGACGAAGCCATGGCGTATTACAGTCGCATAGGTAACATCCGCCCAAATGTGTATCGTTGAGTGATCGTGTACTCAGGCATCAACATCAATATAAACTGGTATGATTTTTCAAAAAATTTAAACCGATACGTAATCCCTTCCCTCTCCCCCTAATTTTTTTTGGGTACATACCCTCCTCCCTATTTTGAGGGACATTTTGGGCACGTAATGATTCACATGAGAAAGCATGGCATTTTTTACCCAAAAAAAGAAAGATGTTTGGGAAGAACTGGGATTTGGCAGTGAGACTGTGAGAAGGCGTTAAAAGTGGGTAAGAATTTTAGGCTGGAGAGAGACCAAAGGAAACCAAGTCGCCTTGAGCTCAAAGCTTAGGGTCCAAACAGAGCATCTATAAACTTACTAACGGTTAGAAAAGACTACCACGGATGTTGGGATTCTCCACACCAACTGCACTGGTCGCTTTCCCAACACTACTACCCTCCCTTCCCACTCTTCCTGGCCTTGGTGTCTCATAAATGTGACTCCATATTTCTTTTCTTTTCTTTTCCTTCTCTTCTCCTCCCTTCCATTTGACCAGCCAGAAGGCCTCTGCCTTCCCTTATCTTGTTGCCCTCCTGAGAATTTGGCTTTGTGGGTTCCCCTTTCCTTCCACCTCCTTTCCCACTCCATCATTGTAGCCCTTTTCGGTCGTAGAGATCGGTCTTAGAAGTTGGAGTTCGGTTACCTGTTCCAAAGATCACTTTTTTTTTTTTGCCTGAAGCCCTTCTGTGGTGAAATTTGTTTTTGGAGGCAATGGAGGTGACTTGTGACCTTGAAGTGGATGTCAATGGGGAAGAGATCTTCTTAGTGAGTAAGGTAAGTTCTTTCTCCTATTAGTACTAATTTGTTTTCAAATATTTCTCTTTTTTTTTTCCCCCGAAGTATCTTCAACCAAATCTAGGATTTTGATCAAGTTTTTGAATTGGGTCTGCTCTATTCACCGCTCAAATACGAATAGGATTCCTGTTTCTTCATGATGTGAGAAAGATGCGATTTTTTCTTTTAAGGGACAGTCAAAAGGAATGAATCCAAAAGTTCTTTTCTTTGAAGGTTAGACTGTCTCTTTCTTTCATCTTTGCTTGAGTGGTTGCTTGATGTGTTGTTGTCTTTAAGGTTTTATTCCTATATATGAATGGAATGGTATCTTGTCCTGTTCATTGTTTTATTTTAAGTTGCTAATTGCTGCTTTTCAGTCTTTGGGAAATTGGAAGTTTGTCAGTTATTGGGTAGTTTTTGAACTGTTTTTAAATGCTAATGGAGAAATCGATCAAATTCTCTTCTTAATTTTGTCCTTCGTTTCAACCATCTTTTGGTCTCATCCAATTCCGTACTCTTGCAGACATTTTTGTTTTGGGTGCCATCGTTGGTTTTTTTCACTGGATCATCTTCTGTTGGCCAATCAACTTCACCCTCTCTTCTTATGGAATATTTGGTTGTGTTCTGCTACCTCTTTTTGATAGCTTCATCACAATTTGAGCATATGCTTGGATGGCCTGGTTCTTTTCTGCTCTCATTTTTGACCTCTTCATGCGAGGATTAAATGTTCTACACCTTTTATCTCCCTTTCACAGTGCCATCTCCCTGTTTAATAAAGTTGGTATCATGGGCGGTGTCATTGCTTTCTTATCATGTATAAAGGAATGATTTTGCCTTCTTCTCCTCCTTATTGTCTATTTATTTGCTGGAACTTTGGACAGATTGCTCCTCTCTCCATTAATGGGATTTAGCTGCTTTCGTGAATTCAACGCTTTTGGTGGTTGTCTTTGGAAAAACTTCCCATTTTTTGAAGGGGATTGGGGATGCTCTGAATTGTTTCGCATTTCATGCCCATTCCTTCTTCCACTTAACTAACAATTTTCTGGCAATTTTTTCCTTAGATGGTTATCTACACCTATCTTGGACCTTTGGAGGTTCTTTTTCCAATAACTTCCATAACGTGTCCTTAAACTTCATTAGAAGAATTGGATTTGTTATTACCGTTTATTTCTATTGGAAGATCTATTGTTACCTTTCAATTCTTTTCATGGCAATTTAATAGACTAATTGCAAATGTTATCGCATATCATATCCTTCTACACAAAGCGTTTGTTATATTTGGGTGGATTATTTTGTTCATATGAGTTATTACTCTATGGCTCTTTGCAGGAAGTCCTTTTGTCATTCTCTGGCAGGCTAAGGAAGCTGTTTAACAAACGATCAGTTGCAGCTGTGAGAAAGACTCTGAAAGTAATATTCCATGACTTTCCAGGAGGGCCCGAGGCATTTGAGCTCATGACCAGGTTCTGCTACAATAAGGGCAGAATTCAAATAACCCCCGCTAATACCTGTGTTCTCCACTGCATAGCCCAGTTTATGGAGATGAGTGAGGATGTCTCTTCCTCCCCAAACTTGATCAAGCTGACCGAAAAATCTCTTGAGGGAATCCTTTATTGGACATGGTCCGAGATCGTGAATGCGTTGAAACAGTGCCAAGATTTCTTTCCTACAGCCATCTCCTCAGGGATCGTTGATAAGATATTAGAGACTCTAGTAGGAAGAATCACAACAGCCAGTGATGCAAGTCCTACAGGTTCCTCTCCGGAGAACTCCACTTTCCGCTTTTCATGTGATACAAGAAGTACCCTTAGCACAAAAAGCAGCAGTTACCGAGCTTGGTGGTTTGAAGATCTTGTGATTTTGAACTCTGATCCATCGAAAAAATAATCAGGACATGGTTTCTCAGAATGTAGATCATGTGATGGTCAGTAGGTTCCTCTTTCACTACATCAAATATAAATTTTTCCATGCCACCTCTGATGAGAAGAAGAAAGCCACAGAAATTGTCGTCGACTTGCTCTACTCTCTTGATAGAAGCTCAGTGTCCTGCAAGAGCTTGTTTGAGATTCTTCGGATCTCATCATCTCTGAATCTAAGCAAGTGTTGCAGGAGCAGATTGGAGAGTATGATAGGAAGTCAGATTGATCAAGCAACATTGGACAATTTACTGGTGCCAGCCCCAGCTGGGATGGGCAGTCTTTATGATGTAAATCTAGTCTTAACGTTTGTAAAATCTTTTCTTAGTACTGGAGGCCGAGCATCTTTAACTAGATTGAAGCGGGTGGGGAACTTAATTGACTTATACTTGGCAGAAGTTGCTCCTGATTCATGTTTGAAGCCCTCAAAATTCATTTTACTAACTACAGCCCTGCCTGATTCTGCAAGAGATTCTCATGATGCCATGTACCAAGCCATCGACATTTACCTTGAGGTGAGTCATTTATATGATTGAAATTATTTTTATTTTTGAGGGAAGTGGAGACTAATGGAAGCCATTAGTCACCAAAATTTTATTTAAGTGAAATAATCACAGATATAAATGAAGGAAGAACGTACAAGAACAAGGTGGACGAGGTCTGAACAAAAGTGCTAGAGAATCTATAAGGGAAGATAGAAATTTTCATCTATCTTCTATTTATATGATTGAAATTTTCATCTCAATGTTCACATAGGTTTTTCCAATTTATGTTCTAGGCAATCAAAATTAATAATCAAATAAAAATACTAAGGCTACTAATCTGAGCTATCAGTATTACTAGTCCAATTTGGATAGGTTCAAGTACAATTCAAAAAATTTAGTTAAGAATGAACTAATTTGAATTCTTCGAAAACTTTTGATTGCCACTTCCGATATTTGATCTGAAGTTTCTCTCTCTGCTGCGCCTGTTATCTTGTGATATATACTCAGGTTCATGCTCGATTATCCGAGGAAGAGAAGATGAATATATGTTGCGCAATAAATTACGAGAAGCTCTCATTGGAATCCTGCAAGCACCTTGCGCAGAACTCAAAATTTCCTTCGAGGACAGCAATCCAAGCACTAATTTCTCAGCAACTGAAGCTCAAGAGCCTGCTCCAAGAAGCCAACAACTTAAAGTCTTTCAGTACTCCTCTCAAGGGAAATGACTATAAGAAAAATCAATGCGATGATGGCGAGCAGATCATACTTTACGCAAAGAAGCTCAATTTGCCAATGGAGAATGAGAAGCTCAAAGCCCATCTGCAAGGGATGCAATGCAGGTTGATGGAATTAGAGAAGCTTTGCCAAAAAATGCGAACGGAGATGGCAAAGATCATGAAGACCGGGGAATCCAGTCCTGGCAGCTCGAGATCGCTCCCGAGACTCTGTTCATGATTCAATTCCATATAGTCCATTTCATAGTTCTTCAGATATATATTTTTGTACATATTATTGTTGACAAGTGGGTTCCACAGTATCTGCTATAGTGTCTTTGTCCCATCCTGTGGTAAAGCTGGTGAGCAAGCGGCGCCTTTAACAGATCAAAATGAAAGATTGTTGAATTCTTCTTTCTGAAGGGTGAGATGCCTATTTGTACAGCTGCTGATAACTTTGGCTCTTCTTTTGTCATTAGTGTTCATGGTACTGTCACTTTTTATGGCCCTCGCTAAAAGACGGACAGGTTCTTTAGCTAAGAGGCGGTTGGCATTTAGATTGACAATGCCTGGAACTTCCCATTGGCTAAGCCACTCTAAGAACATCTAAGCTTGTAATGGCGCCAATTCAAAATTTGAAGCATAGAAATTTTCTTTGCATTCAAAAGAACTGTAACCAAGTAAATCACGATATTCTATATGGGTGGGATATGTAGTATTGAAACAGTTTGCCTTTGGCTGATTTTACCATTCCTCGTACAAAAGCCAATTCAGTGACATCTCTCCGTTTAGTTTCATCGTTCCAAGCCCAACTCATTGGAATTCTTTGGGGTTTTGGAGTATGTGGTTGCTCAATGTCTCCATTACAATATTGACAAGATAGATGTACAAGCATCATAGCAACAGATGGTCGACTGAAAAAAAATAAAAAGTGAGATAAGAACATGGATGCGAGCCTATTTCTACATGTTACCTTGTTAGTTTGGATACCTCCTGCTAGGAAAAAAAATAATTGAAGGGTTTGTGGAGTCCAACTCCACCATGGAGATTTGGTTATTTTCCAATGAACTCGACTGCTCAAGTATTACATGGACCAGCGGAATTCCAGGTCGATCATCTCCGTGGAAGCTGACTAACCAAATGATGGACTCGATGCATTACATCCACTTTTTTATTTGTTAATAGTGATCGATGTGTTTAAGGGCCTACTCTTGAGTTTATTTTGCTAATGGGCAGTAAGTGTTGTGTAATGGCTGAAATATGAGGGTTGACTTTCCTCCCATATTTCCAATCTTTTCCTCAACCCAATATTCCATTCTTGGCTGGTCATTTTGGATGGCTAGTGAAGAGAGATCGGAGGCTTAATTATTTTTCTAAATGGCTGAAATCCAATCTCCCATTCTTGGTAGCCAATATGTGGAGATTTTAGAGGGCATAATTTTGATCAATCTATCATTATCAATAAAAAACTTCTTGATTTAGGTATTAGTTTGAATTCATTTAAATTTAAAAACTACTAAATTTTTTTCAATTTTGGTCGGCATCATTCAACAAAAGAGAAAAAAAAAAAAAGCCAATCCATCCCAAAGTCTGCCCATCTTTCTTTTCTACTGTTGCTCGGCCAATAGGAGAATGGAATATTTTACTTTTCCTTGTTCGTCAAAACCAGTCAAGAAAAGATAGATTGTGCCCTCTTCCTTCCTTCTCCTCTATGAAAGCGAGAATGATGCCTCAACACCTTTATAAATTCTCTTCCTATTGTTGCTCTACCAAACTATCTCCTTCTTCACATTCTTTCTCTCCTCCCTCATCTCTAGTAACCATTGTGCCACCACGCTCAAGGGTTGTCATCTTATTAACATCAATACCCCTTCTTCCTCGATTCTTTCTTGATTTTGAGCTTTATTACTACAACTCCACCGGAAGCTATCACCTTCGATCGAGCTTTGCTGTTTTACCACCCTCCAGTAAATTCTTCCTTACCTTCCCATAATTCTTTTTGTTAAGAAGGTCACTGTCGAGACTACTAAGTATGCTATCTTTCATTCTCTTTTTTCCTATCTTCCTCTATGCTTGTGATTAGAGCACTATTGCTCAAACAGACTAGGCTATCCACAAATTAGACTGCATTGCCCTGATTGTTTCTCCTCTTCTCTATTCTTTTTCCTCTTTTTTTTCTCCTCCTTGTGGATGCTTCACCTGTCTCTCTCTTTCTCATTATTTCTCTCATAGATTCCCTCATGCTCAGATGATCGATATTGGAGCAACCACCATCTTATCTCTCTCTTTTCTCTCTAACCAAATTAATAATCTTACAAACCAAGAAGAGTATGGAGCACTAGATTAGGGACATGCATCAAGTTTGGGAATCGATCCACAACTAAGGTGATTACAACTCTTCTATGACTCCTAGATTATGAATAGATGATGCTAGGAGGACTAGATTAGATTTGGCATGTGCACTAGAGTCTTGGCCACTGGTCAAACGGATTTGGAGTCTTGTCCTTGATGTAGATATTTTCTTGTATGATTAATTTTAAGTGGGCCCCATAAATCTAGGGATGTTCATATGCTCGAGTTTTAAATGATAATTTGTATGCTTTAGATGTAAACCTAATTTTTGATTGCAATTATGCAGGTTGTGCATAATATATCTTGATGATAATTCTATCTTGTGAGCTAAGATAAGTTTTTCTATCTAATATTCAATTACATATGTATGAATTGATTCTCTTTGTATAACTGGATAAAAAGATATTAATTTAATTTAACAATAAATAATATCTATATATATTTTGAATTATATTATGTATGCTTCATATAAGTAAATTTTAAACAACTGGATTAAGCATGAACTGAAATTTTGTGAGCATGAACCACCCTATTTTACTTTTTTGAAATATTATCGAATTTTTTGATTGTGATGTATCTGTTAGATTGACATGTTGGGGCATGCATATATATTTTAATTTTTTTTTATTAATATAGTGGAGTATAAGATTAAAATATTTTTAATCTACATCATACATGCATAAAACATAGAGCACTAGGATCTACTTCATATGCTGAAATTGAATATGTACTGAATATAATGCTGAAATTGAATATGTGATCGAATCACATATCTGTTTTGCAAATTTTTCTTCAAATTTGGATCCAGAAGAGAGTAGGTTCTTTCTTAGCAGCGCAAGTGCCGGCTTCTAAGGGTACCCACTCAGGATCAGCCTGAATAGTCCTCTTTGGTATTGATTTTTTTTTTCTAAGAAAAATCAGCCTACGAATCTGAACGAAGCCTAGATCGCGATCAACTCTTTGATCCTTTTCTTGATCTTCTTCTTCTCTTCTTCTCTTCTTTTCTTCCTTGATTATAAAGTAATCAGAGACTAGAAATCAGCAAACAAAGGGGACACCCAAACTCCTTTGGGTGTGGAAGATGGAGGACGCCCAAACCTTGAGTGTTGGCTCTTCAAGGGAGAAAAGAGAGGGGGGAGTGGGACTTCTATGAAGCATGGGGCTGTTGGATTTTAATGCTTAAAAGTCTTAGGAATGTCCCTTTAAATAGGCATAACATTTGAATCTATTCAAAATCAAACAACACTTAATACAAGTTCTACTTATATTAGGAATCTTTATTCCTTTAGTTATTTGACTTCCTTTAGGAGATCCTTTAGGGCCAACTATTGAAGCCTTTACATCCACAAAAACACACCCACATGGCACCCATGGGATGCTCCATGCTAGTCCTATACGCCTTCTAATTAGTGGGCATGCCCAACTTGATCAAATCAAGTGGTGTCCAATTAAAACTATCAAAAAAATTAATTAAGGGCTTGAACTCTTAATTCATTTGATCCAAAATCCTAGGCATCCAACAATTGGAGCCCAATGAATCTAATTCATTTAGATTATTAGTAGATAATTAAATTTAAATTAATCATATTAAATAAAAAATTCAAATGTAAAAAAAAATTGGTCCAACTATGTGTTAGTAAGATTATCCTGAATCCAATAGGATTTTCTAAACCCAATTGAGACTTCATAAGCCCAATTACTTATTTTAGGTCTAATCCTTTATTGTGTGATCCATAGATTTAATTCTATCTGGTAGTAAGATACACAATGATTTCTATCATGATATTTTGAAACTCTTTTCAATGGGTCGGAATAATTTTATTCTAACTCATCAAGGATTGTCGATCCTGAGCAATCTTAGTGAGCTCTCACAATTCACCAGTGACACCTAGTAATATTTAGTGGCAATCTAGTAGAATCGAAAAAAATCTCAAGATGTAGTTCATGTATGATTCAGTCCCTCTATCATGAATCCCGACTAGATAATAGGTCATAGATAAATCGTCAAACCTTATCATCAGTCATATAATAGTTCGATCAGCTCAAGTCCAATTGTGATCCTTATGAAAATTTTTTTCCATCAATTACACGGCTGTGCCACAGATTCTTGACTTAGCTTCTCAAATTTCATAGGACTACTCTCTATCAAGATCAATAGATTTTATTTTAATGCACACTTACTCCTATAGTAGACTAATTATCACCAACATCCATACAAAGGCTCATTGAGACCATGTTTATGTGTCAATCAAACTCCAGCAGTCTCACTGTGAGCAATCGTACCATTACAGATCAAAGATCATTCACACAACTACACATTGAGATTATCACTGACATCCAGTAGAAATCAAATAATCTCTCGTATGGTCACACTCAGTATTAATTATTCTCTAACAACTATCCACACTCATCGCTTAGTGTCTCCACACTATAGATCAGAGACTCATCTATCCGAAGGAAGTGATCTGTGCGCGATCTATCTGAATCGATTATTGTCCTCATGATGATACTATAAGTAGAAGCATTTACAAATTATATACATATCTCTAATTCTCAATACTTTGAGAATATGTGTCGAAATGTTAATTTCATAGACGATTTAAGATACATCATACTTGAATGAAGATCAAACTTATCTTTTATTGATCAAATCAATGTATTAAGTAAAAATTATGTCCTAGCTTTATTATAATGTGTCAGCATATTGACTTTTAGAACATACATCTAATAATCTTCCACTTGGACTAAAGCCAATTGGTTACTAATCTAAGTCCTATCTTCTCAAAGTGGACTTCCATCTTTGGTGGGCTCAATTGCTTTGTCAGTAGGTCTGCCATGTTGTCCGTGGAGTCTACTCTTTATATCTCGATATATTTCTTTTCGAGGTAGTCGCATATAATTTGATACCGCCATTTGATGTGTTTTAATTTTTGATGAGACTTTGGCTTCTTAGCAAGTGCTATGGCTCCATTATTGTTGTAATAAATGGTATGGCATCTGATGTCATAATTTTAAATTTCGTGATGAACTTTTTGAACCAGAAGCCTTCCTTTGCAGCATCCAAAGTAGTGACATATCCAGCCTCTATGGTCGAATCTATTATGATGGGTTGCTTGAAACTCTTCCAGCTGACTGCACCACCATTGAATATGAACACATATCCTGACGTAGACTTTCTATCATCAGGATCAAACATGAAGTTTGAATAGTATACCCCTCAACTTGTAACTCAGAGCCTCCTCAAAGATCAATAACAAATCTTTAATTTTTTCAATACTTAAAGATGTTCTTCACAACTCTCCAGTGCTTCTATCTGAATTCGACTGATACCTACTCGTGACACTCATAGCAAGAAAATTATTAAGTCGAGTACAGCATAGCATACATGAGACTCCCTATAGTTGAAGCATAAGGAATCCTACTCATGCACTGAACTTTCTCAGATGTGGCGAACACATCGTCTTGAAAAGATGAATACCATGCGTAAGAGGTAAAAGTTTCTTTTAGAGTTTTCTATGCTAAACCTCTTCATACTTTCTCTATGTACAGCTTTTATGACAGACTTAACATCCTAGGTCTTTCATGAAGAATTTCTTAGACAACCATCTTTGACCATGGTCAGCATGGGAATATCATTTTCGATGAGGAGAATATCATCCATGTACAATACGAGCAATGTTATTGTACTTCCAGTGATTCTTTTTATACACAAGGTTCTTCTTCATTCTTGATAAAATCAAACGATTTGATCACATCATCAAAACGAAGATTCCAACTCCGAGAAGCTTCTTTAATCCATATATCAATTTTTGTAGTTTGCAAACTCTATGATCACCATCATCAGATGTGAAATTCAAAGGCTGCTCCATATAGATATCTTCTTCAAGATATCATTTAGAAAATAGTTTTCACTTCCATCTGTTAGATTTCATAATCATAATAAATTGTAATAGCAAGTAGAGTGTGATGGATTTCAGCATGGCTATGGATGAAAAGATTGCTTATAATCAATGCCTTCATGCTGGCTATAATCTTTTGCCACAAGCCTATCTTTATAGGTCTCTATCTTACCATACATACCTATTTTTTTTTATAGATCTATTTACATCCAATGGATATTATACCCTTGAGTGGATTTACTAAGGTCATACTTGATTCGAGTGCATCTAGTCAATTTCTGACTTTATTATATCTAATTATTTCTCAGAATCGATGTCAGACATCACCTCGTCAAAGATATTAGGATCATCACTATGATCTTTATCTTCCATAAGAAATATTTTCTTAACTTCCTCCATAAGCATACCCATGTACCTTTTAGGAGGTCAGGAGATCCTGTTAGATCTACGAGGTGGTAGAAAAAATCAACTACTGGCTCATGAATAATGGATTCCTGAGGATCTATAGCTCTTTGCCCTTCAGAGACCTTCTCTTCGAGCTCAACAAATCTCATACTGCCACCATCTTGGATAAACTATTTTTCTAGAAATATGGCATTCCGACTTACAATCATATTGTGATCTTATGGAAAGTAGAAGTAATATCCCATTGATTCTTTTGGATACCCTATAAAATGAGCTATTATAATCTATCCTTATTTACCAGCCATTTATCTCTTGACATAGATCGGACATTCTCAAGTCTTAAGATAACCTAAACTCGACTTTTTACCGTACCATATCTCATAGGTGTGATAGGAACGAATTTTGATGGAATCCTATTCAACAGATGAATTATAGTTAATAAAGCATTTTCCAAAGATATAAGGGTAAATCAGTGAAGCTCATCATGGACCTGACCATATTTAATAAGATACTATTCCTCTTTTCGGATACTCATTGAGCTGAGATATTTGGAAGGAGTCCATTGAGAGACTATGCTGTTGTCTTTAAGATATCTCAAAAATTTTTGACTAAGATATTTACCTCGATCAAATTGAAGAACCTTAATGGGTTTACTTGTTTATTTTTCTACTTCATTTCTAAATTTTTTAAACTTTTCAAAGGCTTCAGATTTATATTTCATCAGATACACATACCCATACCTAGAAAATCATGATAAGATAATGAAGTAGCTGTAACCACCCCTGACTTGCACATGAAAAGGTCCACACACATTGATGTGTACCAGGTAAGTAACTCAATGGTCCTTTCTCCATATCCTACAAAGGGCAACTTGATCATTTTTTCTCGAAGGCAAGATCCACAAGTTAAATACGACTCTAAATGAAGAGAGCCAAGGATCCCATCTTTTTTTAATTTGTTTATCCCGTCCTCTCCAATATGGCCTAGTCTATGATGCCACAAGTACTTCTGGTTAATTTTATCTTTGGATTTCTTTTGACCTACGGCACTCACTATTTTCTCGTTCAAATTCATATTCGCATCAACATGCAAGTGATATAGACTGTTAATTAAAAGATCACGTGCAACTAATTTATTTTATAAATAAATAAAATAAAAATTTTTATTGAAATTAAATTTAAAATCATCATGTGCTAGGCAGACATGAAAATTAGATTCCGACTGGCTATAGGAACAAAATAACAGTCTTTTAAACTAATCTAAATCCCGATGGTAATCAAAGAGGATAAGTGTCAATGGTTTCTGTAGTAACTTTTGCTCCATTGTCGATCCGAAGGATCATGTCTCCTTTCTCAATCTCCTACTTTCTTTTAGACCCTGTATTGAGGTACATATATGAGTACTCGAACTAGAGTTTAATACCTAACTAGAAGTAGAAGAAACATAAGGTTAGATTCAATTACGAGCATACCTTCTGAAGGTTTATCATCTTTTTAGTCTTTAGGCTCTTCAGATAGAGTGGACAGTTCTTACTCTAGTGGCCATCAGCATCACAATGGAAAACTTTTTCTTTGCTTCTGCCTTCTTTAGAATGCCTTCTTTGGCTTGCTTTCTTTCTTCTACTTTTTAACGGATTTTTCTTCTTCTTCCAACCAGACTTTCTCTTGATCGAAGAAATCCGCTCCACAGCGAGAATAGTACCTCTCAAACTCTTCAAGATTTTTTCCATAGTGACCAACATATTAATCAGTTCGGGTATAATGCAATCAATTTGTTCGTATGAAAATTTATAATAAATTGACTATATGAACTCGTAAGGGATTGAAGGATCAAATCTATCTGTAATTCCTTTTGCATATCAAGCCCGAGCTTCTCAAACTCCTCAATGTCTTGATCACTATCATACAGTACAATGGACAACTGCCCTTTACGCATCTTCAGATTGAAGAGTCTCTTGGACACTTGAAGCACGCTGTATGGCTTTGCTCATCATACAACTCTTGTAGGTGAGTGATCATAGCCCTGACAGTGGGCATATACTCATACTGGCTCTGCAACTCATTTGATATGGATGCCAGACATAACACTTGACCCGATTGTCTTCATATGTCCACTTTTTATAAGCAATTTTTTGCTCAACAGTAAGATAGTTTGGTAACACTAGAGATTCCTGGTCGAGTATATAACCTAATTTTTCAGAAGTCAGGACAATCCTAAAGTTTTTTATCATCTTTATAGTTCGTTCTGATCAAATGATTGGATTCAAGGATATGAGATAGAGGATTTGAGGCTAACATTGTTTAACTGCGAGAGTAAAGATTCAAGTTAGACTTTTGTACTTTAAAATTATATTTGATTCTAAGACTTTAAGATGTAAACAATGACTCCCACTAATTTTTTGGATCCCTTCACTCTTGGATGAAAAATAAAAATTCTAACATGATAAATAGATTCCTAGTGGATATTGCGGTCCCATCGATGCCATATACCTCACCTAACAGTTATTAATAATATACACATTGATGCATGGATAACTCTTTGCCTAGATGCTTCTCTAAGCATGTTACAGTGATTTGATCTCTAAGTCATGTAGGCTCATCTAACAATTATTGACCACACTCCTTAGTTAAGCCTGATCTACTATTCACAAGCAGGTGCAAGGCCATCATTGGGTCCCTCACCTAACAGTTATTGGGCCCAACCCCATCCTTATCTTAGAGCAACTCTTTGCTAATAAGTAGTTGTATGTTTTCGATACAATTGAATCACTGTGATCAGTCGAGAATAATCAACATCGGTAGCTCACCCACACATCTACAATGATGGAAGACCTATGGATTTAATATTTATGAAGAGATTTAGATCTCATCTAATCGATCATCATATGACTGATCTAATTGGCATAGGCTAAATCAAACCACTAAACAACTTCATTCAAGACTCAATCTTCCAAATTAGCCAGGTAAATGGAGATCGATGGGGATCCCCCCGTTGCTTTCTTTAGATACTAATAAATTGGTCAGATCAGCAAACAGAATCAATTAAATAACCATCTCTCAATTACTTACCTTAGACACCAATAGGTCAATTGGTCTAAATAAGTTAGCTCAAGTGAATCAGGCTCAAGCCAGCGAGCCGAATTAGGTCTTTAGGTTAATCGATTCTACATATATGATTCAATCGATTTGATCAACAATAATTATATGATCATATAACTTAATTGATCTAATCTTAATCAACACTTGACTCATTTGATCAATTACTTAATCGAATTAAAATCATTATATTCAAATCAAAAATTCTAGATGCAATCTAATTACATGATCTAATTTTTTATTTTTTCATAACCAAAATTCTTATGCACAAACATAAATTTTAGATTCTAAAACTAAATTTTAGACCTTAATTCTTTGCATAAAAAGTAAGTTTTAAATTATGAAACTGATTTTCTGATTTAACATACAAGCATATATCTCATATATGTATGTAAAATTCAGATTAAGTAAAATTCAGATCATAACATGATATCATATATCTCATATACAAATCATGAATCATATCAAAAATAATTTTTTGATCTAAATATACAATCATATATCTCATATATAAATCATAAATCAGGTCAAATTAAATTTCAGATTTATGCATGCATCTACATATCATATGAACTAGAAACTATTTTAGAACAAAATTTAGATCTATGCATGTTTTCACATATCAACTATATATTCTAAAATTAAATTTAAATAAATTTAAAATTTAAAATAATTATCTATACATCTTATGTATCAAGAAAAATTAGATTTTGAAACTCTTTTCAAAATATGTATGTCAATTTCATGCGTATGAAATCTATGGCTCTGATACTATTGTTGAATTTACATATCGAGGTATGCATGTATGTTTTAAAAAAAATTTCTATACAATACAGTGGAGTAGAAGATTAAAATATCTTTTAATCTACACATACATGTATAAAATATACAGCATTAGAATCTACTTCATATGTTGAAATTGAACATGTGCTGAATTTAATACTAAAATTGAATATGTGATTGAATCACATACCTATTTCATAAATTCTTTCTTCAAATCTGGATCTAGAAAAGAGTAGGTTCTCCCTTAGTCGTGCAAGTATTTGGTCTCTATAGGTATCTACTCAGAATCAGTTTAGAATTGCTCTTTTTGATATTGATTTTTTTTCTCTAAGAAAAACCAGTTGCGAATCTGAACGAAGCCTGGATTGCGATCAACTCTTTGATCATTTTCTTGATCTTCTTCTTCTCTTCTTTCTTATTTTTCTTTCTTTGATTATGAAGTAATCAGGACTAGAAATCAGCAAACAAAGGAAACGCCCAAACTCCTTTGGGCATGGAAGATGGAGGACGCCTAAGCCTTGGCGTTGGCTCTTCAAGGGAGAAGAGAGGAGAGAAGAGAGAGGGGGCATGGGAACTTCTATGGAGGCTTGAGGCTGTTAGATTTCAATGCTTAGAAGCCTTAGGGAAGGCTCCTTTAAATAGACATAAGGTTTGAATCCTATTCAAAATCAAACAACCACTTAATATAAGTCCTACTTGCATTAGAAATCTTTATTCCTTTAGTTATTTGACTCTCTTTAGGAGATCTTTTAGGCACGAACTATTGAAGCCTTTACATCCATAAATACACATGCCACATGGCACCCATGGGATGTCCCATGCTGGTCCTGCATGTCCTCTAATGGGTGGAAACATCTAACTTGATCAAATCAAGTGGCCTTCAATCAAAATTATTAAAAAAATTAATTAAAGGCTCGAATCTTTAATTCATTTGATCCAAAATCCTAGGTATCTAATAATTGAAGCTCAATGAATCTAATTCATTTAGGTTATTAGCAGGTAATTAAATTTAAATTAATCTTATCAAATAAGAAATTCAAACAGAGAAAATTGGGTCCAATTATATGCTAGTAAGATTACCCTAAACTCAATAGAATTTCTCGAAACCCAATTGAGACTTTATAAGCTCAATTGCTTATTCCAAGTCTAATCCCTTTGTTGTGTGACTTCATAGGTTCAGTTCTATCTAGTAGTGAGATGTATAATGATCTCTATCATAGTATCATTGAAACTCTTTTCTATGAGTCAGAACAATTTCACTCTAACTAATCAAGGATTGTTGATCCTGAGCAACCCTAATGAGCTCTCACAATCTATCAGTAACACCTAGCAGTATATAGTGGTAATCCAGTAGAATCAAAAATAATTCTCAAGATTCATGTGTGATTCAGTCCTTCTATTGTGAGTCCTGACTAGATAGCAGGTCATGGATAAATCATCAAATCTCATCATTAATTATATGATAGATTCGATCAGCTCAAGTCTAATTATGATTCTTATGAACACTCTTTTCTATCAATCACACTATTGTGGTCACAGACTCTTGAACTTAGCCTCTCAAATTTTATAGGACTACTCTTCTCTATCAAGATCAATGGATTCCATCTTGATGTGCACTCTACCCTATAGTGGATCAACTGTCGCCAACATCTACTACAAGGGCTCATTAAGATCATGTTTATGTATCAGTCAAATTCCATCAACCTCACTGTGAGTAGCCATACCATCGTAAGTCAAAAGATTATTCACACAACTACAACATTGAGACAATCACTACGATCGAGTAGAAATCTAAATGATCTCTTGTATGGTCATGCTCAGTACTAGTTATTCTCTAACAACTATCCATACTCGTCGCTCAGTGTCTATATACTGTAGATTAAAGACTCATCTATCTTGAAGAAAGCGGTCTGTACGTCGGTCTATCCGAATCAATCATCATCCTCATGATGATACTATAACTGAAAGTATTTAGAAATTATATACATGTCTCTAATTTTCAAGACTTTGAGAATATGTATCGAATTATTAATTTCATGGATGATTCAAGGATACATCACACTTAAAATGAAAATTAAACTTATCCTTTTATTGATCAAATCAATATATTAAGTATAAAATTATTTTCTAGCTTTATTATAATGTGTCAGCCATATTGACTTCTAGGACATACATCTAATAATATCCTCTCTTGTCTTACCATGATCACCTGACTTAGGGTCTAGTCTACTTTTGGACCTCTAGTGGGATGATCACTAGTCTATACTAGTTGATAGTATATTATAGTCAGGAGTTAGTTTCTTTTTGGGCCACGCCAGTAGAGTGATCATTCATAAATGCTATCATGAATATATTTTTCATGTGATTTCAAAGCTAGTTCTTTTTGGGCCTCCAATGGAGTGATCACTGACTGATATCGATGAACGATATGTTGTAGTCAGGATTTAAACTCTTTTGGGCTTGCCATGGACCAATCATGGCTATAATCAAAAGGCTAGGAGAGAGAGAGGGTTTGAACAATTGAGTATAATGATTGAACATTTTATTTTCTTCTTCTATTATTCCGATATGTTGATGATTTTGAAGATATATATTTTATATTGCTCAGCATGTCTTAAATTATAAATAAAAAATCTTATATTATGATTATGAGATTTATGCATATAATGCTTAATTGAATAGTGATAAAGATGGCTTACTAGACTTTTAGCTCACTCTTGTTTTGTTAGCTTTTTCAGATGCCAACACTTAGTGTAGATAGGAATATGGGCTGTGAGTGAAAGGATTAGGACTTTAAAGTGCTTTCCTTTTATCTGAAAATAAATATAATGTAATTAAACTAAATTAGATTTAAAATAATGTCAGACTTATTTATCAGACTAAATATTTTAAGTATTTTAGTTTACTTTCATTGATACTACATAAATTTTAGGCCTTGCATGTTTTGTGGATAAAATTCTATAGAATTTATGGCTATCTATCATGAGCTCGCTTGTGCTAGTGAGACAGGGCCTAACATCCCTCTTTTTTTTTTTTTTGATGAAATGAGACTTTGCCCACCTAGTTTATTAAGAAAATCAATGAAACAAAAATATTATTGTGCCATAGACTGTTTTGACCATAAGCCAAGATGGCTTAGGTCCGAGCATAAGAGAGAAATAGGCCAGGATAAGGGTATAGAAGTTTTAGAGATTGCAATTACATTACTAGCAACACCTTAATCTCTTCTTTTGTCTTTGAGTTCAATGGTAGTTAGCTTTAAAAATCTCTCTTCAACGACTGAATCAACATCGTGGATGACGGTGTTATTCTTCTTTCAAATGAAGCTTTGTTACTTGATTACCTGTACATAATGTAGGCTACTATCTTAGTCTCAAATGGAGATCAAGTATCTATTGTATTTTGTTTTGAATATCATTGTCTCAATTGTATTCAAAGTATCAGCAGCATGTGATTCTTTTCTAGAATGGTGCATTAGAAACTTCAGGAATAGGACTTATGTTAGAACTCTTTATAACCCCTCCCCAAATGTTCTAATCCCTGTATATACCTCCTTTCTTTTTTACTTTGTTATGTAAATCTTTCTTATCAATAAATTTTGGTGGCATTTGCCTCCTTTATCATCAAAAAAATTGTTTTGCCTTTTCAAATTTTGGCCACTGATTTGATATGCTCTAGCACCCATCTCATCAGCTGTTGCAAAGGTTCTTGAAACTTATTCTGTAAATTTGGCTATCCAACTTTTAAGTAGTCTTAGAGAATATTCTAGCAGACACATTGTCGACTTGGCCTCAAATCTAAAACCCCAATTATTTCTCTCATTCCAAATGCTCCACATAATCATCAGGACCACACAGTCTCGAGCTCTCATCAATTTCTTTTTAGTGATTAATCTTCTCCATGATGTCTAGATTTCTTCTACTAAAGTCAGTGTAAACTGAATTCTTAAAGCTCAATTTATCTTATCCCATATAAGATCAGAATAGGAACAATCCAGAAATAAATGATGAATTATTTCCTCTAATGTTTCCACATAATAAACATGATGGAGGACCAATCCAATTTCTCTTCTTCATGTTATCAGCCGTGAGGATCCTTTTGCTATAAACCAACCAGTTGAAGACTTTTAATTTTTTCAGTAGAGGTATCTTCCAATTTATCATTGCAAAATGCGAAGTTATGCCTCCATGACTGAGGAATTCATAGCACCTTTTAACAGAAAATTTATTCAAATTGTACCATCTCCATATGATCTCATCTTCTAAGTTGGTCTTATGAGGTGAGCTGATGAGATTTTTTAGATGATCCATTTCTTCCCAACCCCGTGTTGTCCAGATATAGATAACCTAAGAGAAGGAGTGAATTAGATTTTTCAAAAATTTTTACAATATTAAAATAAGTATGTGCATAATTATATTGAACTAAGTGAGTATGCAGTGGAAGCAATAAATCAAACAAAAAATATGTTGAAGTAAATAAGAGCAAAATAGAAATAAGCAAGAGCATATATAAACACAAAATTTTATAGTGGTTCGGTACCGAACCCGACACCTACGTCCACTTCTTAAGTCATCCTATTTGAAAATTTTATTATAATCCTTTTGATTATAGTGCGATTGTCTTAACCGGACTCATAATCAATCCAACCAATTATTTTAGCAGAATCACAAGCAACCCAATTGATTTTATACAGAAAATCAATCAAAATATTTTCAATTAAGTCATCCATAGACTTAGTCAATACAACATCCAATTATGGACTTGGACAAGCCTATCCCATAAGTTTCTATTCCAAAAAATTTATAAAGAAATAAGATATATAATAGAAACTATAAGAAATAATTAAGAGTACAATGAGAATAAAACTCTTTAAAGTTCGATTGAAGTCGACAATGATTGCTCTTTGAAGCTTGAACTTCTTCACCGTAATGAATAAAAAGCTTTTTGATTTTTGAGGATATTTTTTTGAAAGATCACTAAATTAATTATGCTTGATTTTTTTTTTAATTTGCTCAAAGATATTCAATGCCTTCACTAAGAACTTATATTTTTTTTCGTTTCTTCTCTTATAGTCTATTTTTCTTAGCTCTTCATTAAGTTTGGAAGCTTTTAAATCTTTTAAAAAAATCAAATTAATCATTTTTAACCATTGAAAAATAAAAACTAATCATTAAAAATTATTTAAAATAATTCTAAATTTCTATAAAATTAGCTGTTGGAGATGGAGTCGACTTAAGTAGATCTGAAGTCGATACAAGGACCGTAAGAGTCAGCTCAAAGACTGCACTTTAAAAAATTGCTCTTTATTTTTCTGAGAGAGTTGACTCAAGCTTTTCAAGAGTCGACTTAAGCACTATACCACTTGATGCCAATATTTTAGAGTCGACTCGAAATCTCCAAAAGTCGACTCTAAGTCTTGTTCACTTGATTTTTCATGATGTAATTTTATCTAATTATTCTCTTTTACTTTCAAAATATTTCAATACTTCTCTAACTTTAAAATTTATTCTTAATAGTTGAGCTCTAGGCATCTTTTTTTGACTAATCATCCGTAGATATTCCTATTTACTAATAAAACATAGGTGGTAGTCCCTACCCTTTTTCTATTAAAAAAAATTTAATATAATAAGCTGTAGGTTGGTTAGGATTTGATTTAAGTATATATAAGAACTATGCACTAACTCTTGATCCGATCTTCCAACAATATTTATGTCCTCTGTATGCGCTCTGTTAAATATGTAAATTTTAAATAAAAAATTATTATGATTCTTCTCTCTCCTCTGAAATAGTTATTAACCAGTTAACAGCTGATATTTACTTTATTTTATGAAATTTAAAATATTCATTATAAAAAATAATGATTGCTATAATAAATATTGTGACGGTGTTATGGTAGAAAATAATGGTCTCAACTATAGATGACGAGCTATCGTCAAGTCATTGCTCAATAAATTACAAATTGATTTTTAGATGATAAATTTTTTTTAAAAAATTTAAAATTCAGAAATATTATTTTATTTATAAAATCGATCGAAAGGCATATATAATGACTGTTATATAGGGCCGTTATTTTAAACCCTGTTCTCAGTCGACCCGAATTTAACCTGACCTCACCTGATTTGGGTTCACCCTTCCTCCGTTCGTACTGACGGTGAGGCGAACCGGCCTTTTCTCTCACAATCCCAGACGCCCCGAGGCGCATGGCATCCGCTTGCGGCGGAGCCGCTGGACGGAGCAGCACCGACCCTGCCGGCGGCGGCGGCGGAGGCGGCGGAGGAAAGAGGTGGGAGGACCTGAATCGTGACCTCCTGATCGCAATCTTCGAGAGGGTTGGGTTGGCGGACCTCGTCGCCGGCGTCCCCTTCGTCTGTTCCTCGTGGCGCGACGCCTCCCGCGACCCCCTCTGCTGGCATAAGCTCGACTTCCGGGACTGGGACTCCATATCCCTCCGCCTCGACCGCCAACGCGACGAGGTCCTTGACTTCGCCGACCTCAATTTCTCCATCAGCCGCGCCCGCGAGAACGTCGACTCCATCTATTTCCCTGACTTCGCCGACGATATCGATCTTCTCGGAACGTGATCCATCTATTTCCCTGCCTTCTCCGAAAGGTGATCCATTTCACGTGTAGTTTAGAGTTAGGGTTTTTGTGTTTCTTCGATTTTTGCCCAATTTTCTCTGGGTTTGCCGTTTTGCCGCTGGTTCTCTTGGGGAAAAAACGATTTTAAGGTTCTTCTTGGTAAATTTTCGGATTTGCCTAGGGTTTTATTTTCTTCATGTGATGAGATTTGGAAAGGCATCGTTTTATCTTCCTTTGAATTTTATTGTGGTTGAATGACTTGATCTTTCTATCGGAGTTGTGGAATATTTATGAGGATTAAAACTAGACTTGGATTTTATGGGCTATATCCAGATAGCATCTGGGCCTCTTCTCTTCCATCGGACCATTCTAACTATGAGATCCCGGGAATTTTGCCTAAATGTGAGATGGAATAAGAATTTTGTTTCTTTCTTTACACTGTAAAAGGAAAAAGAAATGCCAATTTGTTTGGTTTCTAAGTAGGTATTTATGGAACCTGCCATTCTTTCCACTTTTTATGGAATATGGGAAATGTTGGTATATTTTGTTTGGGAGGCATAGATGTTTGTAATCCAACATATATTCTGTATGTGTCTTTTGGAATTTTCAGGTGTCCAGAGTTGACTTATTTCAGCCTCCCAAATCCGCATGTAATGGAGCATAAATTCTGTGAGGCTGTCAGCAAACTTGAGTTTCTCAAGGGCATGGCAGTGGACGAGAGTGTCATCAGCTGCAAAGTGCTTCAACATGTTAACCAGTGCTGTAAATACTTTACCGAGCTGAGCGTGTTTGCTGAGAATGTGGATGAAGAGAAGGCATCCATTATCTGCAAATCTCTCCCGGACCTTCGGAAACTTGAGATAACCAATTCTGCCATCTCAAGGCAGGCCATAATTACTTTTCTAGATGAGTTGAAGGCGCTGGAGCACCTTGACATTTCTGGGTATGAGAATTCTGGTATAACTGATGCGTTCCTCGAGAAGGCTTCACGTCTGAAAGTTTTCCTGTGGGACTCGAGATTTGACTTGGGTGAGTTTATGGACTGTTCAAATAATGAGAAGGATGATTGGCTCCTTAAGATGCCTTGTGGGTGCATGCTGGATCGGAAGGTCATGGAGTGGCTGGCAGAGCTTTCTTGAGATGCATTTAAGCAGGTTGCAAATGGATTTTTTTTTAGATTGCAGGTATGAATCGATGAGGAAGATCCTTTTATCATTTCAAGTTAGAAGATGAAATTGCACTTCTTATTGCATTTTGGTGTATATATTTTGCTTGGATTTTTTTTTTTATTAATTCTTTTAGCAATACTCCGGATTTGAACTCTAGCCCTCTTGAAGGTAAAAAATTTACAGGTAGTTGGAAGGTTTTCTCCAGTAAAATCTGTAAGTTTTGGATTATAGTTCAGTCAATATCCTGGTACATTCAAGATGCTTTGCTCAAGGCACTATCTTTGTTACTTATATGCTTAACCGTATTTTTGTTGCTTCTCGATCTGTAAATCATTAGATTGTTCATTTTTTAATAAATCTTGCAATATTTGTATAGCCTTTTGCTAGTTGTTTCTATGAGAAATGCCACAATGCTGAGGCAAACGAATTGGACGTGAAGATTGTAATTAGGAATAAGGGAAACACATCAAAGATGCATCACTTAATATCAGTTCTTGGTGGGGCCTGGTCCTGTGTTTTAGATTCCAATTATTTTGTGAGAGATATTTCTGTATAATGTTGTTGGATTGGCTTTATATTGGTTGCTGGTTGTGTTTTCCAACTCCTCTAGTACTTTCAACAATTAGAAAAGAATGTCTTTATTGAAAAGACATGAAAGAAATCATTTCAGTCCAAACTTTTTTGACACAAGATGTGATGGTACTTCAAATTCAAAGCACGTAATAGTTTCAAATTCTAGTATCAGAAGTGGATGAGGAGTCTTTCTGGGTTGTAGAACCAAAACGAAGCGGCAGAACTGAAAGGGAAAAGGGTCGGGACAAGGAATTCATCTTAACACAAATTAGTCTAAATGAGGGAAAGGAACTCTTCAATTAGAAGTATAGTATTAAGGGCTCAACCCTCTATGGTGGAAGGATCTTATGCTTATTGATCAAATTGAGCTGCGGCTGCTCAAATAAAGTTAATCATTGTGAATGTACATATTGTTTGATGGTGGGTGATTAGCTGTCTTTTCTTTGATATTGGCAGGTTATGGGAGCGACAATATTGGATGAGTTGTTGTGGGTTAGCTTGATGCATTGGTGATCTGATTAATGAATAGATAGATGTTTCGGATATATAATTATTTACATGATTGCTGAATAATATTGTTTGTTTTGTGAAGAATCCCAATAAGCAGATTTCGTCAAAGGAAATTTGTTGGTCAAGTTGTGCTATTCAGAACTTTGATTGCATCAGAGATCCCTCCTCTTATGGAAGAATAAGATTTTTTTTGATTGGTTCTTCCTGGCCACAATAATTAGGAGGGTATTCTATCAGCGAGAAGCAATGGTTCATGGAATGGTTTCAGAATTCACTGTAATTACTGATTTCCATGAAGGTGGGTTTGGGGGACGCCCAATCATTATGTTCATTGGAATTCTGAGATCTTAGTTCTTCTGGTAGAATTAATTATGAATTCCTATGCTCTTTAAGAGTTTGATATAGCAGTTTTCATGGTTCAATGCTGAACCAGTTCAGGTGACTGGTCAGATCGACTGGTTTGAAGGCTTAACATGGCATGGCAATCATTTTTGCATCAAGAAAAACATGGCAGTCATTTCGGTTCACTGAATGGCTTAGCAGTGGTTAGTGCTTAATTGTGTAAATGATCATTGGAGTATGCAACATAGCTGCATTATGTATGGTAGCATGTGAAATGTGCATACATCATGTATACATGACAAAGAAGTACACATGCATCTCTATGTGTGTGGACACCAATACTGTATCAGACATCAAGAAAAGTACAATATGTCATCTCAAAAAGGTTGTCCGTGTGAGGTCTACTTTGCTTCCCTGGTAGTTACAACTCTGCAGATATCTAATTGGTCTGCACAGCGTTATTAAGTGTTGTGGCTGGGTGCAAGGAGCAATTTTACTGCAAAGACGTATATGTGAATGTGGAAATTTCGGATCTAATTTTTCCTTTTCCTGCTGTTGGTCACAGCCAGTCACATAAGCAGGAAAACAACGTGCATTGTCATCTGCAGTTCTAAGGTGTAGTAGTTTGTCTTATGTAATTATTAGACACACATACAAAATAAACGAAAAATGAAAAATAAATCCATTCTTGCAGCATAATGTGAATTGCGGCACTGTTAGCTGGTAGCAGCAACTTTAAGAAACTTTGAACACGTGGGTTTTTCTTTTTAGAATGAGGAAGTACAAAATACATAGTTATTTCAATATATTGATATAAAAGTATGAAATAAAATATAAATACATATTTATGTAGTTTGTAAGTATATTTTTTAATTGATAAATGAACTTTATTCTTTTTTTTTAACCTCTTTCAAGGTAATGCTTGGGTTCTTAAATGCAAGAGAAAAAAATAAATTAGCTATGTTGAAATGGTTGAGGAAAATCTAATAAAGAGTAGAGATGGAGAAAAAGAAAATATTTGCTTTCAAGAGAAGAAATGAAGAAAACGTGTATATAATGGATCAGATTCAAGCTACACTGGTATAACTCTTGTAGAAGTGCACCTTTTTTAATGGGATGATAGCATATTTCACATCAATAATTCAAGTCATTGAATATAATCTATTATTTCTAAAGTAGTTAGATATCCAAAATTCTATAATTATGGAAGTCCTAACCTATGCATCAATCAAAAGTTGCATAATTGAAATATTATGAAATAATATATCATATTTCACCACTTAAACTATGAGGATCCAAAATTACATGATTTTTTATGTATAAATAGTTTAGAAGTAATAAATTATATCTAATGGCTCAGATTATCAATCTGACCTATATATAGTCTTCTTTGAAGGTGCTATGCTCATAAGTTTATAGGGCATTGAACAAAATGATATCATTATTGTGTTACATCTATTAGTGCTTATTGCAGGAGATAATAAAAAAAAAACAAAAAACTTTATCCAATTGTAATTGATATGATGAGCCAAGAGGGCACTTTCCCATTTGGAGTGAAACTTGCAAATATGGACTGATAACTGAATTTCAGTTCCTATGGACAATTGGAATTGTTGAGGCAATGAATATTATGCCAGACCCTTGGATGTAGGTTATTCTACTCAGCCATTGGCGTACTTATATCAATATGAATGTTGATCCTTTTGATTTAAATATTGGTGCTTTATTGACTATTCATAGGAGATGGAATGTAAATCGTTTGGCCACATTTTTTCAATGCTGATATGATGAACCAAATCTATCGAATCCCTGTGGTGCGAGGCACTTGCTTTGATCAATTCACATGGGGCTTAAATAGGCTTAATAGTATCTTCATGAAAGATATGTACCATCTTGTGGAGATGCCTTCGTATATGGTCATTCTTTTCATATTTTAAGGGGGGTTGGAAGTTATATGTTCCTATTGCGAGTTAAATTTTTCTGATGAAAATTCTTGGGATAAAACTATTTTGCAAGAGTGTTTTAAGCCAAAGGGGTATCCTTAATATTGATTTTATATGTTGTGATCTGTATTCTGATAATATTGACAACTGCCATCATGTCATTGGGGCCTATCCCTTTACTGTTCAATGATGGTCCCCTGAGTGTCTCATGCAACCTTTGATTACTCAATCTTTGCTAGCCTTGGAGGTTTTCCTTTTCAATGCCAAGATAGAGACAGTTATCCACTTGCTGGTTGGTATATAGCATGGTTGATCTGGTCAGCTAGAAACATGCAGCTGTTTCAATCTTCTCAGTTAGATCCAACCGATTTGCTAAGAAAATGTTGTTCTTTTTTGGTTAATGCATCCAAGCATTAAGTCTATCAATCCTTCAGGACTCATTCAAGGCTTTGGGGTGGTCTTCATCTGCCTCAATAGCAATTATATTATCATCCTTTTATCACATGGTTGGCCCCTTCCCCTGGAGTATTAATGCTAAACTATGCTAGGCTCTAATGCTGCTATAGGGTTCATTCTTAGAGATCCTGAGGACCGGCTGGTGGTTGGTGGCAAATTGTCCCACCACCCCCTAACTCTATTCCTTATGCTGAAATGGTTGCTACTTGGCTTGGGTTATATTTTGCCTTTGACCCTTGCCTGGTGCAGGAATTTTGGTTTGTGGGAGACAACCACCACCATTTAATGGATTAACAAGTCTTCTATTCACAAATCCAAGCATAATCCCCTGGTGAAGGACCTCTTGGTATGGCAAAGGGATGTTATAGACCTTCTTGGTGACCCTTGTTCCCCATGAAAATAATCAAGATTGGTGATTGGTTAGCGGGCCAGGCACTCCAAGACGACTTAGTTCTTCAACGAGGTGATTCCCTACCTCTTTTATTGGATAGGATCTTGATGGTGGGTGCCTATGGCAATGTGTTTGTAAACTCTATTTTGTTGCATAGCATGCTCAAATTCTGTAGTCCCGTTGTAGACCTCGAGTTGGGGCAACTTGAAGTGTTGAGGGAGTAGCTCCTATACTATCCTCGGGGCGAAGGGTGGCTCATTATTGAACCCCTTGTAGGGCTGTGCTGAGAAGTTATTATTAAATGCATTTTCAATCTTCTTATTTATCCTCTCATCGAGTGTCCAGAATCGTCTTTCGATGGCAAGATCTCAGACGGTGCGGTCTCGGAATACCAGGGAGAATGACGATTAGGGGTTGAATCATACCCCGATTATGGACTAGGAGATCACCGTCCGACCGGCTGTTGGGCCCTAGGATGGCTCTAGTGAGTCTGCCTCTTCTCTGGGCTCCGAAGAGGTGTACGTGGCTTTGGCTGTAGTGCGGGCACCACCGTGGGAGACGTCGATGGTGCCACCAAGAGAACCACTGGTTGCACTACCGAGGGAGGTGCAGGGGCAACCTGAGTAGGTTGTAGCGTCATCGATGGAGGCGTCAGAACAATCTAGACCGTTTGAATAGCGGCTATCAGATTTTGAACTTGCTGAAAGGGCAAGTTGAACTGGTCTGCCATGACCAGTACTGGCTGGATTGGCGGAGGAGTCACCATCATTGGTGGCTGCGCGTGGCAGGAGGAGGCGGCATTGAAGAGACGAGATGATATTCGTTTCGGTGGAATGATAATGCGAAAAGTAGGCCCTTCCTCTATCTGTTACTGTTCATTACCGTCGGGTCGGAAAGCGGATGTTTGGTCCTTGCACAGGGAATGCTAGAGTGATCTGTAAAAGAAGTTCAAACGGGAGGTTTTCGCTCCTGCGAGGACTCTCCGACGCTCAAATCAGGTTCAGAGAGCAAAGAGAGCAGCCACGAGTTCTCTGAGAGGGATGGCTTCACTTATCTTGGTATTCAGAATTTTGGTGATTTATAAAGAATGTCGTCAAATAGTTGGTTGGACAGCTATGAGATCGTGCAATCCCGAGACTGCAAGACCGTTCAACATGCCACAGCGGGCTAGATATTTCAGTCCTCAATCACTCCTGCGAAATCAGGGGAGTTGGTTATGCTTGAGCCCATCCACTCAGGGTGGACAACTGTAGCACGTGTCCAGGAGCTGATCGGCTAAGGCTATTGAAGACTGGCTGAGACACATAACTGTGTAACAGACCAGAGGTAAATAGTTATGCTCTACATACCTCAGTTCTGTGTTAGGATTGGCGACTGCATGGATAGCCTGCTGATTAGAGGTATCAATGACAACATGCCAGATCCGAGGCATTCAGGATACTACCATAATAGGACCATTCTTTGTAACTATGAGATCCGGAATTTTGCCTAAAGGTGAGATGGAATAAGATTTTTTTTTTTTAACACTGTAAAAAACAGAAAGAAGCCAATTTGTTTGGTTTCAATGTAGGTTTTTATGGAACCTGCCATTCTTTTCACTTCTTATGGAATATGGGAAATGTTGGTATATTTTGTTTGGGCGGCATAGTTGTTTGGAATTCAACATATATTCTGTATGTCTTTTGGAATTTTCAGGTGTCCAGAGTTGACTTATTTCAGCCTCCCAAATCCGCATGTAATGGAGCATAAATTCTGTGAGGGTGTCAGCAAACTCGAGTTTCTCAAGGGCATGGCAGTGGACGAGACTGTCGTCAGCCGTAAAGTGCTCCCGCATGTTAACCAGTGCTGTAAATACTTCACCGAGCTGAGCATGTTTGCTGAGAATGTGGATGAAGAGAAGGCATCCATTATCTGCAAATCTCTCCCGGACCTCTGGAAACTTGAGCTAACGAATTCTGTCATTTCAAGGCAGGTCATAATTGCTTTTCTAGATGAGTTGAAGGCGCTGGAGCACCTTGACATTTCTGGGTATGAGAATTCTGGTATCACTGATGCGGTCCTCGAGAAGGCTTCACGTCTGAAGATTTTCCTGTGGAACTCGAGATTTGAGGTGGGTGAGTTCATGGACTGTTCAAATAATGAGGAAGATGACTGGCTCCTTTAAAGGCCTTGTGAGTGCATGCTGGATCGGAAGGGCATGGAGTGGCTGGCAGAGCTTTCTTGAGATGCATTTAAGCAAGTTGCAAATGGATTTTTTTTTTTCCAGATTGCAGGTATGAATCGATGAGGAAGATCCTTTTATCATTTCAAGTTAGAAAATGAAATTGCCTTGCAATTTTTATTGCATTTTGGTGTATGGATTTTGCTTAGATTTTTTTTTTTCAATAAATTTCTTTAGCAATACTCTGGATTTGAACTCTAGCCCTCTTGAAGGTAAAAAATTTCGGGGCAGTTGGAAGGTTTTCTCCAGTAAAATCTGTAAGTTTTGGATTATAGTTCAATCAATATCCTGGTACTTTCAAGACGCTTTGCTCAAGGCACTATATTTGTTACTTATATGCTTAACCGTATTTTTATTTCTTCTCAATTTGCAAATCATTAGATTGTTCGTTTTTTTAATAAATCTTGTAATATTTTTATCGCCTTTTGCTAGTTGTTTCTATCAGAAATGCCACAGTGCTGAGGAGGTGAACGAATTGGACGTGAAGATTGTAATTAGGAATAAGGGAAACCCATCAAAGGTACATCACTCTATATTGTCTGTTGGTTGCGTTTTCCAACTCATCTAGTTCTTTAAGCAATTAGAAAAGAATGTCTTTATTGAAAAGACATGAAAGAAATCATTTCAGAGAAAACTTTTTTGACACGAGATGTGATGGTACTTCAAATTCAAAGCACGTAACAGTTTCAACTTCTAGAATCAGAAGTGGATGAGTAATCTTTCTGGGTTGTAGAACCAAAACGAAGCGGTGGATCTGGAAGGAAAATGGTCGGGACAAGGAATTCATCTTAACACTAATTAGTTTAGATGAGGGGAAGTCAGTCTTCAATTAGAAGTTTAGTATTAAGGGCTCAACCCTCTACGGTGGAAGGATAATATGCTTATTGATCAAATTGAGCTGTGGCTGCTCAAATGAAGTGAATCATCATGAATGTACATATTGTTTTGGTGGTAGGTGATTACCCATCTTTTCTTTGATATTTGCGGGTTGTGGGAGCAACAGTATTGGATAAGTTGTTGTGGATTAGCTTGATTGGTGATCTGATTAATAAATAGACAGATGTTTCCGATATATAATTATTTAATGATTGCTAAATAATATTTTTTGCTTTGTGAATAATCCCAATAAGCAGAGTTCTCCGATGGAAACTTTTTTGTCAGGTTGTGCTATCCAGAACTTTGATTGCGTCCAAGATCCCTCTTCATACTGAAGAATAAGATTTTTTGATTGGTTCTTCCTGGCCACAATAATTAGGAGGGTGTTCTATCAGCGAGAAGCAATGGTTCATGGAATGGTTTTAGAGTTCACTGTGGTAATTACTGATTTCCATGAAGATGGGTTGGGTGGACGCCTAATCATTTTGTTAATTGGAATTCTGAGATCATAGTTCTTCTGGCAGAATTAATTATGAATTTCTCTGCTCTTTAAGAGTTTGACGTAGCAGTTTTCATGTTTCAATGCTGAACCGGTTCAGGGGACCGGTCAGTTCGATCAGTTTGAAGGCTTCACATGGCAGTCGCTTCTTACATCAAGAAAAACATGGCAGTCGTTTCGGTTCACTGAATGGCTTAGCAGTGGTTAGTGCTTAATTATGTAAATGATCATTGGAGTATGCAACTGGGTGCAAGGAGCAATTTTACTCCAAAGACATATTTGTGAATCGGATCTAATTTTTCCTTTTCCTGCTGTTGGTCACAGCCAGTCACATAAGTGGGAAAGCAGCATGCATTGTCATCTGCAGTTCTAAGGTATAGTAATTTGTCTTATGTAATTATTAGACATACATACAAAATAAACGAAAAAGGGAAAAAGAAAGCCATTCTTGCAGCACAATGCGAATTGTGGCACTGTTAGCTGGTAGCAGCGACTTTAAGAAACTTTTAACACATACGTTTGTCCTTTTAGAATGAGGAAGTACAAAACACATAGTTATTTCAATATATTAATATAAAAGTATGAAATAAAATATAAATTCGTATTTAGTTAGTTTGTAAGTATAATTTTTAATTGATAAATGAACTTTATTCTTTATTTTTTTAACCTCTTTCAAGGTAATGCTTGGGTTCTTAAAAGCAAGAGAAAAAAATAGATTAGCTATGTTGAAATGGTTGAGGAAAATCTAATAAGGAGTAGAGATGAGAAAAAGAAAATATCTGCTTTCAAGAGAAGAAATGAAGAAAATGTGTATATAATCGATAGGTTCGAGCTATATTGGTATAACTCTTATAGAAGTGCATGAGACGATAGCATATTTTACATCAATAATTCAAGTCATTGAATATAATTTATTATTTCTAAAGTAGTTAGATAACCAAAATTTTGTAATTACGGAAGTCCTAACCTATGCATCAATCAAAAGTTGCATAATTTAAATATTATGAATTAATATATCATATTTCACCACTTAAACTATGAGGATCCAAAATTACATGATTTTTTATGTATAAATAGTTTAGAAGTAATAAATTATGTCTAATAGCTCAGATGATCAATTTGACCTATATATAATCTTCTTTGAAGATGCTATGCTGATAAGTTTATAGGGCATTGAACAAAATAATATCATTGTTTTGTTACATCTATTAGTGCTTATTGCAGGAGATAATAAAAAAAACCGAAAAACTCTATCCAATTTTAATTGATATGATAGGCCAAGAGGGTACTCTCCCATTTGGAGTGAAATTTGCAAATATGGACTAATGACTCAATTTCAGTTCCTATGAACTATTGTAATTGTTAAGGCAATGAATATTATGCCAGACCCCTGGATGTAGGTTTTTCTACTCAGCCATTGGTCTACCTATATCAATATGAATGTTGATCCTTTTGGTTTAAATGTTGGTACTTTATTGATTATTGATAGGAGATGGAACGTAAATCATTTGGCCACATTTTTTTAATGCTGATATGATGAACCAAATCTATCGAATCCCTGTGGTGCGAGGCATTTGCTCTGATCATTTCACATGGGGTTTAAATAGGCTTAATAATATCTTCATGAGAGATATGTACCATCTTGTAGAGATGCCTTTGTATATGGTTATTCTTTTCATATTTTAAGGGGATTTGGAAGTTATATGTTCCTATTGCGAGTTAAATTTTTTCGATAAAAGTTCTTGGGATAAAACTATTTTACAAGAGTGTTTTAAGCCAAAGGGGTATCCTTAATATTGATTTTATATATTGTGATCTGTATTCTGACAATATTGACAACTGCCATCATGTCACTGGGGCCTATCCCTTTACTGTTCAATGATGGTCCCCTGAGTGCCTCATGCAACCTTTGATTGCTCAATCTTTGCTAGCCTTGGAGGTTTTCCTTTTCAATGCCAAGGTAATGACAGTTGTCCAATTGCTGGTTGGTTATATAGCATGGTTGATCTGGTCAGCTAGAAATATGCAGCTGTTTCAATCTTCTCAGCTAGATCCAACCGATCTACTAAGAAAATCTTGTTCTTTCTTTGTTGATGCATCCAAGCATTAGGTCTATCAATCCTTCAGGACTCATTCAAGGCTTTGGGGTGGTCTTCATCTGCCTTGACAGCAATTATATTATCATCCTTTTATCACACAGTTGGCCCCTTCCCCTGAAGTATTAATGCTAAACTTTGATGGTGCTATGCGAGGCTCTAATAATGCTGCTATAAGGTTCGTTCATAGAGATCCGGAGGACTAGCTGGTGGTTGGTGGCAAATTGTCCCACCGTCGCCTAACTCTATTCTTTATGCTGAAATGGTTGCTACTTGGCTTGGGTTATATTTTGCCGTTGACCATTACCTGATGCAGGAATTTTGACTTGTGAGAGATAGCCACCACCATTCAATGGATTAACAAGTCTTCTATTCACAAATCCAAGCATAATCCCCTGGTGGAGGACCTCTTGGTATGGCAAAGGGATGTTACAGACCTTCTTGGTGACCCTTATTCTCCATGCAAATAATCAAGACCGGTGATTGGTTAGCGGGCCAAGCACTCCAAGACGACTTTGTTCTTCAGCGAGGTGATTCCCTACCTCTTTTATTGGATAGGATCTTGATGGTGGGTGCTTATGGCAATGCATTTGAAAACTATTTTGTTGCATAGTATGCTCGAACTTTTGTATTTGAGTTTCCAGTCAATGACTCCCTTGGATGTACGTAGAAGAAAGTGAAATTCTTTGTGCATCGCAGGTAGTGTAGAAAATTTGATGTGGAGTGTACCATCTTATCCGATTGATTCATGTAGTCATCATTTTTCAACACATATTTAATACCTGCAAATTGATTCTTTGATTTAAAAATTTGTATGACGAAAATGCCCTTATTCTTTAAAAAAATTATGACATCTTATGTCCATATTATGACATCCTATGTTTAGAAAATCATAATTTTTGTCTACGGAATGTCATAATATAACGCAAGATGTCATGATATGCACAGGATGTCATGATTTTTTTTTTCAAAGAATAGGGGCATTTATCATTCAAAATTTTGAAACGAAAAAATTGATCTGTAGATATTAAATGCATATTAAAAAGTAGTTGGACAAAAGTACTCCTCCTATATTATGATATCCGAGGTCATATTGTGACTTCTGAGATCATAATATGCCAAAAATAGAGATATTTTTATCATATAAAATTTTAAAACGAAAAAATCGATCTGCAAGAATTAAATATGCATTGAAAAGCGGTGACTATATGGATCAATCGGATGAGATAGTGTGCTCTATGTCAGATTTTTTACACCGCCCATGATGCACAAAAAATTTTGCAAAAAAAAAAATAGAAACGTCCGGGCTCTCAAGGCTCTTGGGAATTCCATCGTTTGTGGGCCTCCGATAGTGCGACTGGCAATCCAGTCGGCAACGCTATCCTCCTGTGTTGATAGGTGCGTGCGGCAAGGAGTTGCAGTTCCTCTTCAGGTCATATATTCAGAGCCCATTCAAGAAAATTCTTTGATACATAGAGGATGATTTTCGAGAAGAATCAAGGATGGACAATTGGATAAAACAAGATATTATTGAAATTAGTCCTCCTATCAGGACATTGTTTTATTGAAACGACCCACCCATCTGAATGCAGAGAGAGTGATTAATTTATTAACAAAAATGGAGGAGATTTGAGATTGCTTGTAACAACCCTCTGCAAGCAACCTGTTACAGGTTCATTTCAAGAAAGGGTGTAACGCATGGGGGCTTCATGTCTCATTACCCTCTCATCCATCATCCCAAAATATATGACGTAGATTTTGTTTAACATGTGAGGAGTTATAGCTTTTGACCGACGGACAATGCAAAGATGAATGGACAAAATGGCATCTAAGGGTTTGGTTTTAACATTTGAATGGACAGATGAAAAAAAAAAAAATCAAAGATTCTTATAGGGATAGATACATAGATATTTTATCTAATGCAGAGATTTTTAGAAAGCAATATTTTAGATATCAAGGTGGGTGGCCGATAATGGAATCAATTAAGAATTTGATATTTTTGGAATAATTTTAAAATTATTTGTTGGTAACTCTATCACGCTTCAAATCCGAGACATAACACGGTCATACTATCGAGAGATGGAGCCCACAATAACACGAAGCCAATCCATCATAATCATCTAAAATCCATCAAATAAAAAGATTCAATTCTATTATTTATCAAATAATTGAACCAATATTAGTTCAGAGCATCTAAATCCAAAAACAAGTACCAACCCGAATCTCAACATTCATAAATAACTATAAATCTGTGATTATAAAATAAACTAAACTTCCGCTACCAAATTTTCAAGCTTGCTATGCAGATCTTCAAGCCTGAATTTTTTTCACTGATCCTAGCCATTTCTCTGTATAAGAAAAAGAAAAAAATAAAAAGAATATGAGCTACACTAGCCTAGTAAGTAGAACTTGCACCTCCTTATTGGATCAAGCATAAGTTTTCTATGATAATGCAATATTTAGAAAATAACAGATAATACAAAATAAAATATTTCATAGAGCATATAATAAAACAAGTCATAAACCAATTATGTATGCATAAATCATGATTATTTCATAAACATGAATCATAAATCATTCTTGTCATGTATTCGTGTCATGTTTTAAAACATTGCTCTCAGATATTTGTGCTAAGGTTATTATTATACCCGTGATAGGGCTATGTTTCTTAATCGACAGAGTTCTTGATTCATGTGCCAACTTTATACCCACTGGCAGGATCATGTTTCGTGTGGATGCTAGCTCCGGATGTCGACCTTCTCGAAGGGATTCATTCATAGCCATCTGAGAGTCTTTTTGAAATCATTATATCTTTTTCTTAAAACATACATATACACAGATGGAAAACAATAAAATTTCATGCTTCGTAATCATACAACTTTTTATAAAATACATTCATTCAATCAATGCTCATAATAAAACATGCTTTTTCATATTACATATGCTGATCTCTATTTTATGAAAAATATGACTTCATCAATAAGAGATCATATGCATGAAAATCATGGAGATTTAAAAATAAATAAGAAGCATAAGATCTATTTACCTCATTCATCTTAGATCTTCAGACTTCGTTAGAAGAATCAGCTAATCCTATTTAAAATATCAAATCATCATCAATTTCTATTCCATGAATATAATAAAATTAAATTATAAGGAAAGAGGACTGTTGACCGGATGTGTCAGACCATCCAGATATCAGGGCAATTCAGGATCTCTGATCTGAGGGTCAGATTTAAGTGACTTGATCAAGAAATTGTGAAGCACAGATTAGATCAAGATCAATCAATAAAGTTTATTAATAATGAATTTGAAAGATATTTGATATGATCAAATGAGGTTGACATACAGCATGGATATCAAAGCAACTTTGGATCATCTTGTTAGAATCAATATGAGCTCCTAAAAGATGAAGGCATGACTCAGTACAGGATTCATAAACCTTTTTAGAGAGAGAAAGTCAATTATGAGAGAAAAAGTAGAGAGAGAAAGTGGAGAGAGAATCTTCGTATCCTTCAAAAGTGGCAATCATGATTGAGATCGTCAGAGATCATATCAGAGTAACTTAATATGGATTAACCATGATCGATGTTATCAATTTTGAATAAGGATCGAATCGGGATCCAATCTACTGCATGAATTTCAGAGCAACTCAGGTCATCATATTTTCATCTCAAGTTTATCTTAGGGTCTGTGATGCAATCAGAGAGAGAATGATCTTAGAGAGACAAAATCCATAAAAAGAGATAAAAGATCTAGAGAGAGAAAATAAAGAGAGAATTTAGAGAGAGAAATTGGAGAGAGAAGGTAAAGAGAGGAGAGAGAAAAGAGGAAAAAAATTCTCTTTTTTTTTTCTATTTTTTTTCTTTTTTTTTTTCCTTTTCTTTTCTATTTTTCTTTTTCTTCTTCTTCTTTTTCTTTTTTTTTCTTTTTTTTTCTTTTTCTTTTCTTTTCTTTTTCTTTTGTTCCTTCTTCCCGTGGCTCACTTGGGCAAAAACAGGGACCGTGTAGTCCCCCCTTTGATCGGTCGATCAGGGGCCACATCCAGCATGGTGGTGGCCGACAGTAGGAGGGCAACTCTCCCGAGGCTCAAAGGGACCAAGACCGACGGTCGGCAGTGATCATCGGTGTCGAAAAATCAAAGAGAAGAAGAGACCAAACAGGGGGTCCCTTCTCCGACGGAATCCGGCGACACCCATCGTCGCCAGTTGTGCATAGAGGTACGAAAAAAAAAGAGAGAGGAGAGAGGAAGAAGAAGAAGGGCTTACCTCAGCCTTCGATGACCCCGTCGGTGAGAAATCACGGCGAGCACGAATCGAAGGGCAGCGACTTCAATCGGAGAAATTGAAGAGGAAACACCGACGATCGTCGGTGATTGCTATGTCCTCTCACAGAGCAGAGGAGGGGGTTCTTATAGGGCTCATCCTAGGATCCTTCAATGGTCCTAGGACTTTGATTTTCAATCGGAACCAAGGAAGGAGAAGACTCAGATTGGGAGTCTTCTTCCCTTTTTTTTTTTTTTGGGTGGGCTTAATGGGCTTTAGGCCCAACAGGCCGGGTTATCACATTCTACCCCTCTTAAAAAAAAATTTCTCCTCAAAATTTAATGTACCTTTATTTTCAAATAAGTATGGATACCTCGTCTTCATATCATTTTCAAGCTCTCAAGTAGTCTCTCTCTCTCCTTATGATTACTCCAATGAATCTTCACATATGGAATGATGCGTCGTCTTAGCACTTGCTCTTTTCGATCAGTAATTCGGAAGAAAAACTCTTCATAAGTTAAGTCTTCATGAACCTGCAATGGCTCATACTTTACCATATTATTTGGATTAGGTATAAATTTTCTCAGTGGTGAAACATAAAAGACATTGTGCACTTTAAATAAATCCGATGGTAAGGGGAGTTCGTAAGCAACATCTCCTACTCGGCTCAAAATTTCAAAAGATCCAATATATCACGGACTCGGCTAGCCATGTCTCCCAAACCTTATGATATTTTTTGTAGCTGATACTTTTAGAAAAATATGATCACCGACCTGAAATTTTAATTCTCTTCTTTTTCTGTCTGCCCAACTCTTCTGTCTATCTTGTGCTGCCTTGAGTCTTTCCTTGATCAGATAGATTTTCTCTCTAGCATTCTTTTATTATCAGTAAAATCTTTCCTTATTTACAACTAATGTATTTCATAATATCTTTTGATTTAAAGGATTAATATTTCTAATCAATTTAGATCACCACACTTTTGCTGCGCACTCTGATCTCAACTTACCAAATTATCTAAGTCTATCAAAAATAAAAATATCTTTGTATGTTAAATCAATCAAAGATAGATCCAACTTTCAGATTTTATATAAAATTTAGGATAAAATTTAAAATTTTCTTGTTATTACTATCTCTTAGGTATAGCACATCAAAATTAAATTTTCATCCACCTTCTATATTTGAACTTATTACATAAGCTTCACCACTCCTCAAGAATCCAATATATCTAGAATTAATTTGAGTTAACCTTCGATTTACCTTACAATCATTTAGACAACTTTCAAACCAACCTTTCTTTGCAAAAAAATTGACATCAAAATCAGCAAAGTTATCATATCCTTTATCCATATAAGTTTAGCATTCTAATATCATCAAATATACCCAACATAACATATCAATACCTCCCACTTTATTCTAGGATCAACACTTCTCGTACTCAGGTCAACCCTACTAATTGAAATCTAAGATATAATTCATCAATTCTATTATAGACATCATATGCCACTTATACATAAATTTCATCATAATACCTATTGATTCGAAATCAAATTATTGAATCCTTTCTTTTATATCGGTCATGTTTCTCATGATCTTAGCCTCAAGTTCAAATATCACTAAAGTCACAATCCCGAATAATGATAACCTTAAGCTCAATTACCACTTAAGTCATATTCTCTAGTAATCATAATCTAAACTTTATATTATTCTATCACGTCCTTAATGATCATAATCTTAAGATCTGAGATTATCCATCATACTCCACTCTGTCACGTCCTATTGATCATACATAAAGTTTTGATATCACTTCATAATCTCAGTGATCTTAAATCTAAGCTCTGATATAATTCTATCATATCCTAATCATTTGTATCATAATCTCCAATGATCATAATCTAAGCTTTGATACCATAGAATGTTACGCTCCAAATTTGAGACATAACACGGCCATGCTATCGAGGGATGGAGCCCACGATAACACGAAACCAATCCATCATAATCATCTAAAATCCATCAAATAAAAAGATTTAATTCTATTATTCATCAAACAATTGAACCAATATTGGTTCAGAGTATCTAAATCCAAAAGTATGTACCAACCCAAATCTCAACATTCATAAATAACTACAAATCTATGATTATAAAATAAACTAAACTTTCGCTACCAAATTTTCAAGCTTGCTATGCAGATCTTCAAGCCTAGATTTTCTTCACCGGTCCTAGCCATTTCTCTGTATAAGAAAAAAAAAATAAAAAGAATATGAGCTACACTAGCCCAGTAAGTAGAACTTGCGCCTCCTTATTGGATGAAGCATAAATTTTTCATGATAATATAATATTTAGAAAATAATAGATAATACAAAATAAAGTATTTCATAGAGCATATAATAAAACAAGTCATAAATATGCATAAATCATGATTATTTCATAAACATGAATTATAAATCATTCTTATCATGTATTTGTATCATGTTTTAAAATATTACTCTCAGATATTCGTGCTAAGGTCACTATTATACCCGTGACAAGGCCATATTTCTTAATTGATAGAGTTCTTGATTCATATGCCAACTTTATACCCACTGGTAGGGCTATGTTTCATGTGGATGCTAGCTCCGGATGTCGACCTTCCCAAAGAGATTCATTCATAGCTATCTGAGAGTCTTTTTGAAATCATTATATCTTTTTCTTAAAACATACATATACATAGATGAAAAACAATAAAATTTTATGCTTCATAATCATATAATTTTTTATAAAATATATTCATGCAATCAATACTCATAATAAAATATACTTTTTCATATTACATATGCTGATCTCTATTTTATGAAAAATATGACTTCATCAATAAGAGATCATATACATGAAAATCATAGAGATTTAAAAATAAATAAGGAGCGTAAGATCTACTTACCTCATTCATCTTTGATCTTCAGATTTTGTTAGAAGAATTAGCTAATCCTATTTAAAATATCAAATCATCATCAATTTTTATTTCATGAATATAATAAAATTAAATTATAAGGAAAGAAGACTGTTGACCGGATGTGTCAGACCATCCAGATATCAGGGTAATTCAGGATCTCTGATCTAAGAGTCAGATTTAAGTGACTTGATCAAGAAATTGTAAAGCACAGATTAGATCAAGATCAATCAATAAAGTTTATTAATAATGAATTTGAAAGATACTTGATATGATCAAATGAGGTTGACATACAGCATGGATATCAAATAACTTTGGATCATCTTGTTAGAGTCAATATGAGCCCCTAAAAGATGAAGGCATGACTCGGTACAGGATTCATAGACCTTTTTAGAGAGAGAAAGTCAATCATGAGAAAAAAAATAGAGAGAGAAAGTGAAGAGAAAATCTTCGTATCCTTCAAAAGTGGCAATCATGATTGAGATCGTCAGAGATCATATCAGTATGACTTAATATGGATTAACCATGATCGATGTTATCAATTTTGAATAAGGATCAGATCAGGATCCAATCTACTGCATGAATTTCAGAGCAATCTCAGGGCATCGTATTTTCATCTCAAGTTTATCCTAGGGTCTGTGATGCAATCAGAGAGAGAGAATGACCATAGAGAGATAAAATCCATAAAAAGAAATAAAAGGTCTAGAGAGAGAAAATAGAGAGAGAATTTAGAGAGAGAAACTGGAGAGAGAAGGTAAAGAGAGGAGAGAGAAAAGAGAGAGAAAATTCTTTCTTTTTTTTCTATTTTTTTTCTTTTCTTTTCTTTTTTATTTTTTTTTCTTCTTCTTCTTTCTTTTTCTTTTTATTTTATTTTCTTTTTCTTTTTCTTTTTCTTTTTCTTTTCTTCCTTCTTCCCGTGTCTCACTTGGGCAAAAACAGGGACCGTGTGGTCCCCTCTTTGGTTGGCCGATCAGAGGCTGCAGCCGGCATGACGGTGGTCGGTGGCAAGAGGGCGACTCTCCCGAGGCTCGGAGGGACCAAGGCCGACAGTCGGCAGTAATCACTGACATCGGAAAATCAAAGAGAAGAAGAGTCCAAATAGAGGGTCCCTTCTCCGATGGAATCCGACGACACCCGTTGCCGGCAGTTGTGCACAGAGGCATAGAAAAAAAAGAGAGAGGAGAGAGGAAGAGGAAGAAGGGCTTACCTCAGCCTTCGGTGATCCTGTCGGTGAGAAATTACGGCGAGCACGAATCGAGGGGCCGCAGCTTCAATCGGAGAAATCGGAAAGGAAACACTGGCGATCGTCGGTGATTGCTATATCCTTTCACAGAGGAGAGGAGGGGGGTTCTTATAGGACTCATTCTAGAGTCCTTCAATGGTCCTAGGACTTCGATTTTCAATCAGAATCGGGGAAGGAGAAGACTCCGATCGGGAGTCTTCTTCCCTCTTTTTTTTTTTTTGGGTGGGCTTAATGGGCTTTAGGCCCAACAAGCCGGGTTATCACAAACTCTCTATATACTTTATTGATATTAGTTATGGTTGGGCTTCGGAGACTAATGTGGCTTATTGCCCATAGTCTCCTTTGTTCTTAAAAAAAAAAGAAAAAAAATATATTACTTATGGTTGTGAAAGAATGTTAGAAAATTCATCATAAGAAATTAACAACTGATTATATTACATCAGTTGTCTTAATTTGGAATACAGGGTACTATGATTCCTAAGATGAAAGATCATAAATGGTTGTTGTCAAGGCAAGGTAAAATTTATGGGAAATATTTCCAAATATACTCATCAATCACATATGCAAGCAAGATTATGTAAAAAATATCTATAGAATGTAAAACTGCCAATCACTCATCTTGGACGGTCCTCGCATTTTTTCTCACCCAAACCTATAACTGGCCCTAGCTTCATCAAAACGTATAAGGTGCAGCCTTGCTTTGTAACCATGGGACTCAAAGATTTCATGGAGTTCAAGATCATGTCAGCAATCTAGCGCAAAACGATGCTTGAAAGCTTAACTAAATTTAAGATCCAAAAATAACCATACTCAGTTCTTAACCTTCTAATTCTATCCTTTATTACGGAATTAGGCCTTTATCAAAGCAGAAGATCGGGTTTTCAATTAATGCTGGCTAGGTAATTGCAATATTCGATGGCCGGTAGAATTTCCACATCAATTTGATGTGATAGGAAAAGGATATGTAAACCTAAAATTGGGACCGCCTATATCGGACAGCTGTGATGATAAGATTAGGTGGTTGACATCTAAAAAACTTTAATTAATATTTAAAAATTTTAAAAAAATAAAAATTGTTTAGAATAAAATAATTCATCCAATCTTTCTCCATTTCCTAGTGGTTCAAAATCCTCACAATGTTGGTGTGGTCTCTGACTGCACAACCGATGGCACCAAGGATGACAAGGTGGACATGGGATAACGCTGGAATGGGAAAGAGCGCTAATTAGATAAAGAACTTTTTATTAATACCACTAAATTAATATAAAAAACAATGAAATTATTAATAATTAAATTTTCAATAATGTATGTCGAGTCAATTATTTTGGCAAAATAGGAAAAAACGTCCATACTTGCTAAATAGTTACTACCGTAACTTTCCAAGAAAAAAAAACATTAACATCATACTTTTTGATTGTTACTGTATTTTTTCAGAAAAAAACAGCTTTAACATTGCTATAGCTTCCATTTATCATTACATTCTTGCTATTTTTCACTATTATGAAATTAAATTACGCCATGGTTACTTGCTAGTGGTTATGTTTAATGCAAAATCTTGGAGTTAATTGGGTGCTTGCCACTAGTCAAAGCCCGACTAACAGTTGGTTAAGCACGCGTGAGAGATATTTCCACCAGACCACCATAAGTCCTCCCTCTAATCCCATCACCTTTCATCTTACCGTAGACTTTGTTCCGAAACCGAGTCTCCGGGCTCTTCTGAGTGTTAAAGCAGCTAGAATTGCGGGATTCAAGCTTTAGATAGCAGATTTTACTTGGAAAGGTAGCTTTCTTCATCCTTCTTTCCCAAGCTTCTGGGTTGTTTGTTCCTTGCGTTGCTCTCTCTGGATTCGTAATTTGTTCTGGTTCTTACATGGGTGATACTGAAGTGCTTGTTGTCATATCATTTTATTTTTAAGCGGTCTTTGTGCACGATTGATATATTTCTCGATTGTAAATTGAAGCCATTCAAGAACCTCCATATTTATCTCCATGAAAAAAGAAGGCTTGGTTTGATTGTATTAATAAATGGTTTCTGTATTTTGTATTCTTCATCTGATTCCACAAAGGAAACAAAATTTATGTTTCTTTACCTAAAAAAATTGATGCCAAGAGCGGGGAGTGCCATGGTGCAAGTACCCAGGTCCCAAACTCCTTTTAGGAAGGGTGGACTGCAATCCCAAGTCTCGGACTGGGAACCCCTTCTATTTTCCTCCATTTGGAGGCGTGGCGTGACTACTGAGCTTTTGCTTGATTTACATTCTACACTTTCCCTTTTATTGGAATTGGAGTTATGTGGAAGTATGAGCATGCCAGCAGAGTCCGTGGATAATAACAATCAGATTGAGAAAGCCGTGTTAATCTGGCTGTAGGTAGAACAATCTAGTTAACACTAACGTTACCTTATTGACTGCTTGTTCATCTTTCTGTTGTTCAATGTTTATTCTATTTTATATAGGATGGCAATGGATAGAATTTGGATCAGATAATATATTATCCATCTTCAAATTTAAACTTAATATTCTATACCTAAATCCTACTCGATATCCGATCGGATAAAAAAAATGATATCCATCTCCATATCCATTGGATCGGGGATACCATGATAATCCATTTTCCCATGCCCAATCCATACCCACTCCATATCTATCCCATACCTAAAAAATAAACAACCAAAATAATTTTATACATATTATCAACCAAAACAGAATTACCAATTCAACATAGAACGTAATTTATAAATCCAGATTTATAGAAATTAAACATAAAAATAGAATTACAATTCAACATAGAACATCTAAACAACCAAAATAATTTTATATATATTATCAACCAAAATAAAATTATCAAAACAGAATTATAAACATATATATTCGGGTATGCATTTGGATATAGGTTCGGATATTACCCATATCCATGGTTCGGATCGGGTTCGGATTTGGATTCGAATAAAAAATAGTACTACCCATATCCTATCCATATCCGTACTATAGTTTTCGAATTTTACCCAAATCCGAATCCAAACCCAGTCAAACCTTATTTTTCAATTTGACTGGGTTTGGATAGGATGCATATCCATCGGATGAATCGATTTTGTCATTTTTAATTTTATATTCTTAATTTTGTATTTAATATATATATATATATATATATATATATATATATATATATATTTTACATCATGTGCATCTTCTGTAGATCTCTACCCAATCTGAATACGAGATCTGCAAACTACCGTAAGATCAAGTATTGTTCAATAACATGAACCTCTTCTCAGCAAAACAAAATTCCCGGGGAATTATACTGGTACAAGTTTTTTTTCTATTATTTTGTCAGGTTGAGAAGGAAAGATGAAAACACCACCCACTTTATTAGTAAATGATTTAAAATAAGGTGCACAAGCTTAAGGCCGGGAAAAATTATTGGTTGGACCAATGGACCCCTCCAGCCACGACGCAGACGCACAAACAGGTCCAACCAATAATTTCTATGGGGCCGGCAAGTTGCATCAATGGCTGAAAAGTTGCACTGATAATTAGCCGTCATCCATTTTTTTAAGCTAAAAGAGCTGCCATGCAATAATTTTGCCTCTTCTGGACAGTGATTGCTCGTCGTCCCCGGCAGCAGATACACACGACGCCTATCCAAGCCTCCGGCTTCATTTCTTCCACCTTTCCCATTTGCACACGGTAAGAGAACCACTTGTGCCTTCTTCAGCTGTCGTGTAAACGGACCAAATTTGATCCTCTTCCATCCATTTTCAGCCCATATGGAGTTAATCCAACCTATTGTTGACATCATCAAGCTTCTTTGGGATCCCATTGCCCACCGAGTCAATTATTTCGCCAAGATAGAAGAGAACATTGACAATCTCAGAAACCAAGAGAGGGAATTGAAAGACTTGACGGTTGACTTACGAAGGGATGTGGAACGAGAAAAACTCGAGGGGATGGTTCCAACGAATGCAGTGCAAGGTTGGCTGCAGAGGGCAGATGAGATCATCAAAAGTGCAGAAGAGATGCAAGAAGAATTCCGGTTGAACGAGAGGTGCTCCTACGGGTGGTGCCTTGATTGTCGCTCTCGTTACAAGTTAGGAAAGCGTATTGTCAAGGAAACAAATATGTTCAGGATCACAAGGCGCGGAAAAATAGTTTTGGTGAAATTGCTGCTCCTCCCCTGCAAGAAAGTGTGCAAGAGTTAGCTACAGCAACCATCAGACAACGAACATCAACAATAGGCACCCTATATCAGGTATGGAACTGGCTAATGGATACCAAGACTGGAATAATTGGAATTTGGGGCAAGGGCGGTGTCGGAAAGACAACGCTGGTTAAGAATATCAATAACAAACTTTGCGGGACTCGGCAATTTGAGTTCGTCATTTTCGTGACAGTATTAAGAGACTGTAACATGAAGAAGCTAAGGAATGACATTGGGAAGGAGATATACTTGGACTTATCCGAGGAACAAGATGAAACACGGGCCTCAAGATTATTGTTCAATAAGTTGAAGGGGAAAAAGTTCCTTCTAATTTTGGATGATATGTGGGAGAAAGTAGATCTGGAAAAGCTGGGAGTTCCTGCACCAAAAGAAAACGGCAGCTGCAAAGTTGTCATAACCACTAGAAACAGAGGTGTCTGTAACGATATGGAGACAGATAAAGAAATCCTGGTGCAGGTTCTTTCCGACACGGAAGCATGGGAATTGTTTCAGGAAAAGGCAGGTAGTGTGATTTCTTCTGATCTCGAGCCCGTCGCACGAGATGTGTGTAAGGAGTGCCATGGTTTGCCACTGGCAATAATTGTGGTTGGTCGAGCATTGAGGAAGGAGACTAATGGAGAAGTCTGGAAAAATGCTCTGCGGGTGCTTAAGACTTCACGGTTCGAGCTCAAAGGTATGGAACGTGAAGTTTACCTGCCTCTGAAATTTAGTTACATTCACTTGAAAAATGACTCGGAAAATGATATTCTTCAAAATTGCTTCCTGTATTGTTCTCTATTTCCTGAAGATTATCCAATAAAAGTCATCGTTTAATAGAATACTGGACAAATGAGGGGTTCATAGAAGGGGTTGAGAGCTTGAAAGACGCTTCAGCAAAGGGACACTACGTATTGAAAGAGCTCATAGATTCTTGTTTACTGGAAATAGATAAGGACGAGGAAAATGCTGTGAAAATGCACGACGTGATCCGGGATATGGCAATAAAAATCACATCAGAAAGCACAGAAAGAGGCAGGAGGTTCTTAGTACGAACCAGTTTGGGATTAGAAGATTGCCCACAAGTGGAGACGTGGGAAGTGAAGGACAGGATCTCACTGATGAATAACAATATTCGATTTTTACCGGATGAACCAAAATGCACTGAACTCTCTACCTTGGTACTCCGAGGGAATGTATTTCTCAAAGAAATCCCACAATCATTTTTCAAGCAGATGAAGAATCTTCGTGTACTTGATCTATCCTGTACCCGTATTGTGTCACTTCCACCCTCCATTTCTGAACTAGGTAGCCTCCAAGCACTCATTCTAAGATTCTGTCGCTATTTACAAAGTGTGGACCATGCGGGCGGACTCAAGCAGCTCCAATTGCTCGATTTAAGCTGTACCGGAATTGTAGGACTGCCACGTGAGATTGAGCAGTTAACCAGGTTGCGCCGTCTGAATCTATCAGGCACCTTTCACCTTGCATGCATCCCGGTTGATATAATAGTTTCACTGTCCCTCTTGGAAGATCTAGAAATGCGGCTAAGTTCCTTTAGCAGAAGTAAAGAGAGCAAAGCATTTATTGAGAATGTAGGACACTTAAATCACTTGACTCATTTTACTGCTGACATTCCAAATGACCTTTGCACCAGCTCTCAATTGGAGGAATTCCTGCTTCGGGATAAGCTGAAGAGTTTCCATCTACGAATTGTGGGTCGTGGCTTAATTGTCCCACCGTTTTTGGTTGAACCTAAAAGAAGAGGTCGGTATCTAGACATCACAGCAAAAGCGAATGTCAGGCGAGAAGCGGTTGGATTACTTCAGCATGCAGAAATCTTAAATCTCTATTATCACGATGAGGTCCGAACAATATCCGCAATGGGAGCACGTAATTTGAAGCGGTTGAAAGAATGTGAGGTCTGGCAATGTCGTAAAATGGAGAACGTCGTCATCACGGAGGAGGCAGAAGAAGGAATTTTGCCAGAACTAGAGATCTTACGATTGTTTTACCTTCCAAATTTGAAGAGTATATGGGAGGGAAATGGAACACCAGGAAGCTTTGGAAGAATCAAGAATATTACCATAATCAACTGTGCCAACGTGATGTATCTCTTTTCATCCAATGTGCTACAGCTACTAAATTCTCTAGAAAACTTGTGCATTGAGACATGCCCTTGGATGGTAGAGATTGTTAGGGGAGAAGTTGGAAATGGAGTTATTGCCCTTCCAAAGCTCAGGCGCATCGTTCTTAAAGAACTACAGGAACTGAATAGAATGTGGGAGGGAGTTTTATCCTTGGAATCATTGCAGGCAATAGAAGTAACCTCGTGTCCCAGCTTAAGGCAGCTTGCCATAGATATTGAGAAGACACCAGCATTGGAAGTCATTGAAGGTGAAAGTGAATGGTGGAATAGTTTGAAATGGCAGAACGACAGCAACATGTCCCATTTTCAAAACATATTTAAATTAGAAGATCGTTTAGTAGTTCAAGATGGAGATACCTTCGACAAATACTTCACACCAAATTGTAAGCTAGGTCGGTTTTCAGATTAACATAATCACCTCCACCGGACACAATGAAAGGCAAGTTAGGCTTACCTTGCTTGAATTCGTATCTTTATTTATTTATTAGTTGTTTAATTTTGCATGGCTGTTATTCTCCAAAACAAAACCTACCGTCATCACCCAATCTACATGGATCAGCTATGTGGATCTCATGTTGTTCGTACATGGATGATGCTTACTTTCCTTGTTCCACCATGATGATTCACATACATGAACATACCCAAATACAAGATATGAATCACCCTTCTATCATGCATTATAAGTCATTTTCTTGTGCTTTTTTTAATTACTTTTATGTTTTTATAATGATGATTTGCACATATTGTATTGCAGTTTTGCGTGTGGAGTTGCCGATCAACTAGTAATCTCAACAAACATAGCTGTTTTGCCCATTCTAGGTTTTTCACTTTATATGCATTCTTGATGAGTTGAGAAGCTTTGTATTGGACAAATATAGCTGCACAAGCCATGTTCACATTTACATCAACATGACCAAAGCCAACTTTGCAAAAATCCATGGTTTCATTCAAAGTAACATCATATTTCCATCTTACGGACAATCAATGGTATTGGCATAAGCTATCCTCTGGCTAATGGGCATTCTCAATGATGGTTATGGACGCATTAAGACAAACAGTTTGTCTAGAATATTTCAGTTTTTTGGACATCTCAACAAGCCGTTATACTTAAAATGGGTAGGTACATTTGCAGGCCATAATTCCCCAATGTCATCTGGAGCACATGTTCTAGTCCAAAGGGTTGGTACAGATTATAATTTAATATTCTGTTCGCTATAAGTTATGAAAATGAAAATGCATGATATTAGTTGAGATTTAAATTTTTAAACATATGCCATGTTTATGTTTGTAGTCTAGCATTTAATCTTAATATCAACAGTTAAGCAGCCAACATTAAATGATTCTTCAAAATATTTTTATCATTTTATTTCCTTCTTTTCAGTTCCGGGTTTCATCCTGACCATTGTCCAAAGTGAAGCAGAACACGTAAGTACATTGGCTTATGGTTGGGCTGAAACATGCTCCATAACTAGAATTTTAATCCTTGCCTTGATCTATATTTTTGGAGACCCTATCTTAAATTAGAATGTGATATGAATTTGACACTTTTAGGTGATGCAGCTCCAAGTATCCTTGTAATAGAAAACATTGCCACCCTGCAAGATCTGTCCCTAATTACTGCACTTGATATCAGCAGTCAAACATTACGGAATAGCACATCAGGTGTTCCAATGCAGCAGAGGAGTTGGTCTCATGACATAAAGATGCAGAACAGCTATATCTGTTTTTACTTTATTATCTATATTTGTGGACTCTGTCAGTAAGTTTAGTTTACAAAAGTGATATCTGGTCATGTATTCCTTAAAAAAAAAAAAAATCTATTCTTCTCTTAGTAATAAACTTGAAAATGCTTGTGGTTGCATGAGTTGCAAACTAGAAACCTGATATATTCTTTGAGCAGCTTTTTCTACATCCTGTTATAATTTCATCAGCGACAACTGTCACCAAATTAAATATGCTGCTACTCAAATCAAAACCCGTCCAACTTGTCGAGAAAATGTTCAAACTCCAAAAGCCAATTTACAATCTGAGTTTGTTTCCATGTGTAATAAGGTTTAAGCATCTTTTTATGTAGAATTCAGTAACCTATGTTTGGGTGGGAAAAAATGAAACTAAAAAAGAAATGCCATAATTCTTGGATCGAAGAGCCTAGCACACACACGAGTCTCTGATTAAATAACTACAAAAAGTCTACAGCATTTATATGATTGTTCTGAAATAATGTAACAGATGTTCATAGAAGCTAAACTTTAAGAGCTCTCATTTAAAAAGAACAGATGTTAAGAAAAGATGTCGCATGTGAATATAGAAATTTGATTGTAGAGGCAGGACATGACAATAATCTCAGAGATCACCACTACATACCAACATTAACTAATGCAGCAAGGGTTCCTAGAGGAGCATCATGTATGCATAAAAAACTAAGAATGAAAAAGTGATTTCCTTTTCTGTAGAACAATGTCTAATTAGATTCCAAAAAAAATCAAAACAAGAAGATGCTAACCGCATCATAGTTCATAGTACATGAATTGTCACAGTGAGGAAAACGATTTAGCTATGAGACTAAAGGAAGGCATCCTTAGGGCCTTTCGCAAATAATCGTTCCTCCACCCAAGTTGCATCAATTTCTGAGCCTGCAATCCAAAACATTAACAGCCCATCCACCACCCCCTGCAACACTTGAGAGCCAGGTCAAGCTCCTCAAGCCTGCAAGGGCTGCGAATCAATACCGAAGGCCCTTTACTGGAAGTGCAAGTTCTCTTCATGAAAAATCCAGCAAAGAAACTGATATTGTGGTATAATAGTTCATTCACCCAAGCTCTACAAGCTTCTTAGGCTCCTCCATTTTAGACACCTTAACTGGCCCATGCACCACCCCTGCAGTACTGCCGCATCCACAACAAACCAGTAGTTCATGCTTATCATTACCAGAATGTAGACTCATATTGAGCTTCCCAGCCTCACAAAGGCTGAGGATCATGGTTTCAAAGGTCCCCCTATTGGGAACATAATTATTTTTTGTCAAATCCAAGTATAACCTCTTGGGCTCCTCCAAGTTCCCATCTTGGCAAAACCCTCTGATCAAAGCACTGAAGGAGAATGCATCGGGCTCTGGTCCGACCTGCCTCATGTCTACCGTTCCAAAACTTGAAATCTTTATATCCGGCAAAATATTTTTTTCTCACCCAGTAACTCCCGAATCTTTTCAGCATCGAAGAATCTTCTGTCGAATAGAACCCATGAAAATGAGTATTGAAGGAGATCAAATCAGGAGTTACCTGATTCTTCTCCATTGAGCTCAATACATCAAATGCCACATCAAAATTGCCCTTTTCGTAGAAGGCATGGATGAGTTTGTTGGACAAGAATAGGCTAGGTACTATGGAGGGGTTTGGCAGAGGGGATCTCCCCGAAGACAGTGGCCACCCGGTTGGAGTCCCAGGCATAATTTGTAAGTTGATCCAAAAGTGACCGGAGGGATATTTGATCATTCACTCCTTAAACAATTCTATATTTCTTTTGTCAATAAAGTTGGGAGCTGGATCAATCTTAGTTGCAAACTCAAAGATGCATGGAATAGAATAATTTGTAACTGAAGCATTTCTTATATTTTTCTAGTAGTCTCGTATTGAATAAGAATATACTCTTCTAGCTTTTCTTCCTCTTTTATACTTTTAACAGGGACAACCAGCATCAGAGTGAAGATAGCACTCCTCTTAGGCATACAAGAAGGCAATTGCTTGTATGGTACTTCTCAGAGAAATGTTCAGGCTTGGGTCATAAGTTATTTTCTAGGTGGATTTAAGTGATTTTTCCCGGTGAGAAAGATAAAAAATATCTAACTTATAGATTAGATGGCCTATGGGTTACAAGCTAGCTGGTCAAGCGATTAATAGAAAAGCTACAGATTTTCAACAGTGTTTCTTGCACCTTTTTCCTAAATGGGTTACACGCTAGTGAAGTGATTGATCGAAAAGCTACAGATTTCCAACAGTGCTTCTTACTTTTTCCTAAACGATGGTTCTCAAGCAAGGTCACAAATATTCATAATCACCACAAATGTCGAGCTTTAAATGAAAGAAAAGAGACAACAGATAAATGGACTAAAAACAGACCTAAGTTGATGAAAGATATACATTAAGTTGCAAGAAACAGCAATAACCTAGGAGAACACCAAGTACATAGCAACACTAACTAGCGCAAGTATCTTTCCTGGATTGGAAGCATCATATGTTTGTTAAAATGAAGAAAGTTTTTTTCCCTATAAAACAATATCTGACTGAATTGTGCCTTCCAGAGAATCAAAACAGCGAGAAACCAACTACCTCATAATTCATAAAATATGAATTACAAACAATAGGAAATTGTAGTTACCTAGGAGACTCAAGAAGATAAAGTCATTCTTAGGTCCTTTCGTGAATAATAAGTCCTCCACCCAAGCTCCACAAGCTTCTCAGCCTCCTCCCCTCTCGACTACTTAACCAGCCCATCCACTACATCCTGCAACACTGATGCATCCACAACATAGTGGCGCCTCATAAAGACTGGGGATCAATATCTGGAAGGTCCCCCTGTTGGGAGCACGGTCATTGTTCGTCAAATCTAAGTATATCCTTTGGTGTTTTCCGACTTTCCGTCTTGGCAGTGCCCTTCAATTGGAGCATTGAAGGAGAAAATCTCAGGCTTTGGTCCAACCAGCCTCAATTCATCGATGAGCTCAACTGCCTCCGATGTCTTCCCTTCTGAAACCAGTGCTCTCAGCTTCGCATTGAAGCTCTCGGTGTCCCCCCGTTGGCAGCGTCGCCGAGCATGCCGGCCTTGCCGTAGAGGGAGATGAGGCGGACGTCAAAGCCCTCGCGGGCGATGCCGGCGGGGTAGCGCTTTTGTTCCTCAAAGATGGCCTCAACGGCATTGGGGCAGCGGGTGGCGGACGGCGATCTCATATATAGGTGCTTGCAGCGGAAGCCGTAGTAGGACTCGGAGGACTTCTTGAAGGATGCGACAGGCTTGCCCCGCTTGCGCTCCCGGAGAAAGTAATTGGTGGTTGTCTTCAGGCGCTTCAGGTAGGGATTAGGGTTAGGGTTTCGGGAGGAGGAGAAGGGAGAACTATTGCAGGAGTCAGAGGAGGCCAGATGATTTTCTTTCATATTGTATTTTTTACAAATTTACATGAATATTTATTCAAAATATATATATATATATATATATATATATATATATATATATATATATATATATATATATATATACTTTTATAAAATATTTATTTTATATGTATATAATTTTTTTTATTTTTTACCTGTGCATCCATATCATTTAACGTCGTTAAAAAATTAATTATTTAAAATTTAAATGATTAAAATATTTTTATAAATAGATGTGTAAAAATAAAATTTATAAGAATATATATATAAATAACGATTTCAGAAAAATATTCATGCAAATTTGAATATTTAGAAAAATATACATACGAAAAATTTTAATTTAATTTTTATCTATTTCATCTATATGAATTCAGACCCTCTTACTCTGCAATGTAGTAATATATTACATAATATAATAACATGATGATGATACTATATAATATTTTTTATATTAAAATACTATATTATATTTTATTTTTATGTAAGTTGGGATGATTATATTTATTTTATAATAATATGATATATCTTATATACTTCACAAAGATATTTTTGATAAAAAATTTTAAAATAAAATATAATAATATTATAAATTTTTATTATTACATAATGTCCAAATCCACAACTATATCCATTCGATGTAAATGTACAAGCTATTCATCTAATATCAGATTTAGATACTTTTCTTAAAAGTATATTATTATATGTTAAAGAAACATAGGTGGTTACAATCTCTTTATTTTTTAGATAAAATAATTTTAATTTATCATTTGATAAAAAAGATCATTTTATCTATATAAATTAATAAATTAAATAAATTTATTATTTTAGTTATATATGTTAATTTTTTTCTATTAGAATAAGAAAAGAATTAACAATCCAAGAGAGGTGTATTTATGTTAATAATTTTTTGCGTATGTACTCTTTCAAATATTTAAATTTACATAAATATCCTCATAAAATTACTATTTGCATATATATCCTTATAAATTTTTTTTTTTGCACATCTATCCATAAAGATATTTTAGTAATATTAATTTTAAGTCGTTAATTTTTAATGGTGTTAGATGATATGGATATATATACAAAAAAAGATATTTGATTAGGATATATATATATGTATATATCAAATTTGAAAGAATATTTATATAAATTTACATATTTTGAAAGATATACATGTAAAAAATTCTTTTATATTTTGGTTAATAGCAGACTTTTCTTTTGCTTGTTGGTCGGGAGAGGGAGGGAGGGAGGGGGGAAGGCAGTTTAGCAAGAGGAATTATTAGTTAGAACTTACATCATTTAATAAAAAATTACCATATCATTCATTAATTATCTAAATTTGATTTAAAAATCTTGAAGAGAAAAAGAATTATTTTAACCATTACTTGATAATTTTTATTAATTTAAATTAAAAAAATAATTTTTTTAAACTGATGTGATTACTTTTTATTAGATGGTGTAAAATATATATGATAAAATGATCTTAATCAATAATTTTTCTTTTACAAATTATCTTTTTCTCACAAACAAACTTGTTACGACTGACAAGTGATTTAAGACCCATACAAGAAGTCGAAAATAGTATTTTTACTGAAAAAGATTATTGTGACCTGCTATTAGTGGCACATAATGGGTCATGAAACTATCAAATTGAATCATTTTGAAGTTCAAAAGGGAAGGCATAGTCGAATCTTGAATTTTTTAGTGTCCTAAATGTATTTGCGAGCCAGTAACAACCACAACTTGTTTAACCATCATGGCATGTTTAGCCAAACGATGAGTCTTTGAAAGGTACCCTGACCTAATTATTAGGCAATTAAATTTATCTTTATTGCTATAATAAAATTTTTTTTAATACAAATGGATAGTCACATCAATTTGATGGGAGAATAGTCCAAAAGATCAAGATACATAAAATCCTGCAAAGTCAGCGGAGAGTCATCATCCTGCCTTCACAACCAATTATCGAAGTGTTCAGCAACAAAAGTCGCCACCCAATGTGCTGCAATGTTTGTCTCTCGGTAGACATGCCAGACTCACACTACAGCAGTGTGGTGAAAAGAGATCCAGACATCTCGGATAAGCGGATGACCCTTGAGTTGTCTGGCTTCTCCCTGAATCCAAGAAATAACAGTTGCAGAGTCACCCTCTAGAAAAATCTTCTTCGTATGAAGCTGATACTTGACAAAAATGATACCTACCTAGGCAGCGTGAAGCTCTACTATTGAAACCGAAGACTCAAAAAGATGAGACCCTCCTGTTGCGGCCAATCCCCTGTTGCACCTATCGTCGGTGAAGAGCACCTGCAAAATGAAGTCCATACTGACCGAAATTGTATCCAACGGGGACCTTCTGATGCTTAAGTCAATGGGGAGTGGTGAATAGCAAATGAATGTTTAGAGAGGTAGAGTATCAGCTCAAAAGAGTGTCTTATCAAATGCTGTTCATTTACCTCTCTTTTATAGATGAATTATTGATAACTATTTGTAACAGTTAGACACATCGGTCCCGCTTATTTCGGTATTAGATGATCATAGGATGGACGGTTATACCCACCACTGATCGTGTTCTGACCATTATGCACTTTCTACGCTGGCAGTTTCTAATATGCCGACTCTATGTCAGTGGTCTGAATATGTCGACTATATGTCGATAATTGCAGAAGTCCGAATGACCATCAGTCGGCAACTCTGGTATGCCGATGGTCATCGATCTGAAATCAGTTGAGTCGTCATAGTCGGAGTTTGCCAAGGAGATTGAGAATAGCCAACTGTTGGTCAGCCAACCGATCGATAGTCGATAATTTGTGCTTATCAGGTCGATTGAAAGTCAGAATCGGGGGAGTTAGCTGAATTATCCCAATAGTTGCCTCCCACTCCCAAGTCCAAGGTAGCCTGATATGCAGACTAGCACATGGTTTGACACGTTGGACGAAGGAAGTTGCCACGTGTTGTCTCGTGCCCCGATTCAACTGCAGATATTAATAATTTTTTTAAAAAATAAAAAGTCTCCAGTCATTTTATCATTTCGATAATCGTGAGATCATCATTGGGGTGTCGGTTCGAGAAGATAGTCTGGCATCTGGAGAATTCGATCGATTTGATTCTGACTAGTCGATTTCAGCCACGTGTTTGGATGTCATTGGCTCTAAACCGTTCACGCGAATAGTGGTGAGGTGGCATGATCTGAAGATAGATGCGTTGAACCATCCGATCGATGGTCGATTTTGATGTAGCCATGTGTCGAAATCTGGAGAAGCTTTGATTTGAACAACTTCATCCAGACCATTGAAGGGTTCTATATGTATGATATCACTTTCATTTGGATCTTCTATTTTTGCATTTGTCATTTTCTTCTGCAATAGAGGGTTCCACCTCAAGTGCTGAGAGTTTCAAGTCTTCCTTGTTCTTCCTAGTTCCAGGTTGAGTCTTCATTCTTTTCTTCTAGTTTTTCTTATTTCTTCTTCTAGGTTTCTCTGCCATCTATCATTTTCAATGGCAAGTAGGGGTAGAAAAGGAAAAGCTTCAACTTCTCGAGATAGTCGATTGAAAAATTCGATCGATGATTCTCCTTCGAGTTCGGAGATGGAAGTTTCTTCCTTATCCGGATCCAACATTGATCGGCTCCAGGAACAATATCGTATCCCGAAGAAATTTTAGCTCTTCGCTCATAGTTCAAAAGGTCGGGTGAATTCTCCTCCTCCGGATCAGGTCGTGTTTTATATAGAAAACCTTCAGGCCGGCCTTCACTTTTTGATTTTAGAGTTTATCCGAAATATCTTTGATTACTATCATCTTTTCCTTGCTCAATTAGCCTCAAACTCCATTCGGCTAATTATTAGTTTTGTTTTGTTATACCGTCTCATTCCGACCAACCCTCGTCCTTCTCTTTTTCAAGCCTTCTTCATCCTTCGTCCTCATCCAAAAGCTAAGGGTTGGTGATTTTTCAACCCGAGGAAGGGTTTGTCCTTTATTTTTGATCTTCCATCATCCATTCATGGGTGGAAGAACCAATTTTTTTTTATCTCTTTTTCATCTTCTTAGGGCTTTCCTTCATCTTGGAGCGATCCAAGAACTGGCTCCAATGAACATAGTCGGGTCGACATTATTGATCGGAAAGATTTTCTCTGACTCAAGGACATGGAAGTCCCAGTATAGCAAGAGCTATTGACGGAGCAAGCTCTCTATGATGTCGGACTTAGTTCGATGATTTCTTTAGGTATAGCATGGTCGATCATTTTATTTTTCATTTACTTTTAGACTTTATAACTGAACTTTTATCTTCTGATTGTAGCTATGCGATCGACAGCAGGAGTCTCAGCTGCTGACATTTATCAACATATTGCCAAGAAGAGAGCAGCGATCGATGCAGGATCATCCTGAATGATAAAGAAGAATCAGGTTGATTCGGAGTCGGTACCAATGAGGGAGTCTGACATTCCATTGATGGTAGCTCCTGACAGTGAGCCGGTCATAGCGTTGTTGGCTCCGACAATGCTTCCTTCTGTAGAAGTGCCGTCGGTTGGAGTAGAGATGGGAGAGACGAGGATACCACGGCACCGGTTGATAGGACATCGATCCCAGTTCCATCGACGGGGGTTCAGGCCGAATATGTAGCTGTGGCCAAATTAGAACCGTCTGCTGCCATGCAGACTATTCCTCAAGTGCCTCTGGCTGTGCTGATGCGGTCTCGGGTACAGTCAAGCTCCGACTTCATGGTGATTTTGAGTGAACGACTGTCAATTGGAGAGCGAGGAAAGGCGCCGGCTATCTCTACTGAGGATGGGTCGTCGACGGGTCTCCCTACCCTCTTCGACATCCGAATTTCAGTCAGTAAGTCGGCTTTGGCCACTCTAACGCTGGCCAAGTGACTCATCGAGGCTGCTCTTCTCCTGACTGATAGGGAGAATAGGAAAGATCGGACTATGTCTAAGATATTTTCTTCCTTCTACCTGACGATCCTTAGAGTAAGTTGATGATACTTCTTTCCTCCTTTTTTTTTGTCATCTGACTTGTTCTTTTCTTTTTAATTGGCACACGACATACACGCTCTGGAGAGCGGGTATCAAAAGATTGTCGAGCTTCGTCGGGCTTGGATGGATAAGGTTACAGTCACAAACACCGAGAAAGTTGCCGCCATAAAACAGCTTCAAGCGACAATTAAATGAGAGAAAGAGCTCCAAGAAGAGATCTCCCATGCGACGGCCGACCTGGAGTCCACCAGAGCCGAATTAAGGTCGGCTCAATAGAACATCGTATCCCTGGAGTCCTAGATTAAGAGTAAAAGGTATTCAATCAATTGACTCCGGAGGGAAAGGAACAGATGCATAGAAGAACTTGAGGCGGAGCGTGAGAGGCATCTGGCCACCAAAGAGAGGTTGGCATTGGCTGATGCAGAGTCGGCTTTCGCCAAAGAAGAGGCAGAGTCAGTGAAAGGTGCTTTGAATCTGACCATCGAGAATTTCAGAGAATCATAGGAGTACAAGGATGAAATTCTCAAGGGTGGATTCGCCTCCTATTGTGTAGGATATGAAGATGGTAGAGATGCAGTCAGAAAATTATATCCATACTTGGATCTGAGCATTATCGTCCTCCTAGTTCGGGAGAAGAGGCTGCCGAGGAGACCATCGCACCAAACAAGGGAGATACATCGGTTGCACCAGAATCTACTCCAACCATCGAAGTTGTACCGGAGCAAACTGAAGAAGAAGCCGACTGGTGATCGGTGTAATATCTTTTCTTTTTTTTTTTGTAATCGAACAATAGTCCAATTTATAATTAGACCCTAAATCTAATTTTATAATTTTTTTTAATGAATGAAATTTTCTAAGTATGGAATCCCTTTTCAATCTTGGTGTACTGTCAATGTCATTGAATAATAGTCGATTACTGATTATTCATCGATGAGTTGAATGTCGATCAATAATCATATTAGAGTGTCTGCTAGTCGGGAGTCAACCGACTTAGCTTTTAGACTTTTTTTTAAGATATTGATAGATGGTGACAAGCCGAATATCCTTCAACTGACCATAGTCAAGTCGGTATATTTTTTACTCGATCGAAGTCGAGTCGGCATAATATTTCATTTAGCTAAAGCTAAGTCGGTATGAGTAGTCACTTGACTTGAGTCAATTTTTACAGTGAAAACTCGAGATATAGTCGGTATAAACTGATCGATTATTTATCGGTTTGATGTCACTTTTGTAGATAACTTGTAGATGACTGAAAATTTCAAGATTCAGAATCCTAATATTTCATTCGGAATATGTCGTACATGTGAACAACTTTATTGGTATTATATCTTCAAATTATCGATATTCTAAGTTTGAGGAATAGTCGTTCCATCGAGAGTTTCTAGTCGATATGCATCCGAACAAAGTATCTCAGTCACTTTGTAAGATCTTTTTCAGTTTGGAGATAATTTTTCTTGATCCAGAGATTTTAAAACTTCTGTCTTTCTTAGGACCAGGTCTCCTAGACGAAAGACTTTCAGTTTGACCTTTGCATTATAATATCGGACTACTCTCTGTCGATATACTACCATCCAAACTTGAGCTTGCTGTCAGATTTTTGAGAATAAGTCTAGGTTAGCTTTTCGATATTGAAAATTACTCGACTCATTATATTGTTCGACTCTCACTGATGGCAATCCGATCTCAAATAAAATTATCGCCTCAATTCCATAGGCTAAGTTGAATGATGATTCTCCTATCGGTATACGAGGAGTTGTCCGATATGTCCACAAGATTAGATATAATTCTTCCACCCAAAGATCTTTAGCTTCATTCAATCTGATTTTGAGACTATGTAGAATTATTCGGTTTGTCACCCCCACTTCACCATTGGATTGTGGATGGCTGACTGAGTTGAGCTGATGCGTAATATAAAATTTTAAACAAAGCTCTTTAAAATTTTAATTGTCAAATTGTCGATCATTATCTATGATGATGGTGTGTGGTAGACTGAATCTGCATATAATTGATTTTTGAATAAAATTTTTATCTTACTTTCAGAGATTTGTGCCAAGAGTTTAGCTTCCACCCATTTAGTGAAGTAATTCATGGCAACCATTATAATTTTTTTCTAACCAGATGTCGGAGGGAAAGAATTAAGTATGTCGATTCCCCACTATATGAAGGGCCATGGTGTAGTAATTGATGTCAGCTAGCTGACCGGTTGATGTTGTATATTAGCATACTTCTGATATGGTTCGTATCTTCGGATAAGTTCACTGCATATTTTTTCATGGTGGGTCAATAATATCCTTATCGCAAGATTTTATAAGCCAATAATTTACCCCCCAAATAATTTTCATAAATCATTTCATGAACTTCTCGGAGCACATAGTTGGCATCCATTGGTCTCAAGCACTTTAGTAAGGGAAGAGAGAATGACCTTTTATAGAGTTGTCCATTCATCAAAATATATTGTGAGGCTATCCACCTTAGTTGTTTGATTTCTGAAGGATCTGCAGGTAGAGTTTCATCAGTCAAATATTGGATGATCGGATCCATCCAACTTGGCTCATCATTGATTTGCAGTATTTCTTCGACTTTATCAACACTCAGTTGTTCAAGACATTCGATGAACGTCCGATCGAGCGAGCTGAATGAAGTAGTTGTGAGTCGAAAAAGTATATCAGCTCGAGTATTTTCTGCTCTTGGAATGTAAGAGATCTCAAAATATTTCAAGATCGATATAAGATCTTTTACTTTCTGAAGGTACTTCATCATAACGAGATCTCGAGCTTCAAATTCGCCTTAACTTGTCTGATGATTAGTTGTGAATTGGTGAAGATCTTCAAATTGTTAATGTCAAATTTTTTGATAATCTTCAAGCCGGCTAAATGAGCTTCATATTTGACTTGATTATTTGAGGCTTTAAAATTAAATCGAAGAGCGTATTCAGTCACGATCCCTTCAAAATTGGTGAGGATGAGACTGGCTCCACTACCTTATATATATTTGATGCTCCATTGATATATAGCACCCATACTGATGCTAAGTCGGCCTCAAGAGTTTCAATTTGCTTTGATTTGCTGTTGAGTTCATCTAGGATTATCATCAGATACGATGCACTCGACGATAAAGTTGGCCAAAACTTGTGTCTCCATTGACGGTCGTTGGTGATATTGAATATCAAACTCACTGAATTTTATTATCCATTTCATCATTCGACCTAAAGTATCGGTTGGTAAAGAATTGCCTTCAACTGCTGATCTATCAAGATAACTATTGGATGTGCTTGAAAGTACGATCGAAGTCATTGTGATGATATCATCAGAGCGTAGATCATCTTTTTTGCTCTTAGATATCATATTTCAACATTGTGAAGCATCTTGCTGGTGTAATAAATAGGCCGTTGAATCAATTTTCATCCTCCTGGATAAATACCGAACTAACTACCTCTGTTGAAGTCGTCAGATAAAGATACAATATTTCTCCCACCTTTGGTTTTGTGAGTAATGATGAAGATGTTAAATATTTTTTAAATCTTCGAAGGATTGTTGGCACTCATCTGACCATGAAAATTTTTTGCTTGCTACAAGATCTTGAAGAAGGGTAGACATTTTTTCGCTGACTTTGGGATGAATCGACTGAGTGCGGTGATCCTTCTATTGAGTTATTGTATCTCTTTCTTAAGTCTGGATGCTTTATATTAATAATAGTGTCACGCCCCGACCCGAGATCATGAATCGAGGGTCGCGGCAACCGCCGCATACTCATGAAGAACTCTCTCCATAAGCATGCAAGGCATCTCATCACGATATCAATGCATCACAGCGGAATAAATTCATCTAATTATTATTCAACTGTAATTCAAGTAATTAAATCAAATGTCTTACATCCAATAAAATTTTGCTAACAATAAAATAAAAAATAATAGATCTAAGTTCAATGAAGTTGACAATGCTAAATCTTGCCTCTAAAAGCTCTGTCCCAATATTTCTTCCCATGCTCGAATTAATTATCTGAATCTGAAAAATAGAAAGAAAGGTAATGAGCTAGACAGCCCAGTAAGTAACAAATATCTCAACCAGATATTTCAGATATTATATCTTTTTCAAGAATAATACTGCAAATAAACATAAAAATATATTTCATGCTGATTTAATGCAAATCCAATAATTTCAAATATTTACATATAATATAATTATAAATTTGATTCGATTCAAAACACTCGTAACTCAACAGCCTCGACTATGACCAACGTTTAACCCCCATTGGCGGGGTCCACAGAATACCAGCGCATAACCCCCACTGACAGGGTCCACAAATACCAGCGCACAACCCCCACTGGCAGGGTCCACAAAGTACCAACGTATAATCCCCATTGGCGGGGCCCACTGAAACATAGTTAGGCTGAGAGCATAAATCCGATTTATATCAAAATACTTAGTACCACAATATATATCATAATCCTGTATCAAAACACTTTGTATCATAGTATATCATAATTTTTCACTGAACATGTGCATAAATCGACGTACCATAATATTTCAAAAGCACTTTTCTTTACAAAACATAATTTCATAATTCATGCATAATTTCAAAGAATAATTATTTATTTTCAGAACAAATATGGAATATCTCGAGAAGATGATTCATTACTTACCTTTCACGGAGCTATGAATGAACAGATCGACTAACTTCTAAGAGATTCTTCCGTGCCTATTATCCAAAATTATATTTTTACATTAATTGTAATTCAAAATTAAATCTAACAAATCTCAAAATCAAAATCTCGCTTAAAATCAGACTCGTCTCTAAACTCGATCAGAATCATCAGATGAAGCCTTCCCCTATGCTAATCTTAGAAGGATAACTTTAGAGAGAGAAATCCATCAAGAGAGAGAAACAAGCTAGAGAGAGAAAATTCTAGAGAGAGAAAGTAGAGAGAGAAAGTCCAATTTCAGAGAGAGAAAATCAGGGTTCAGACAGAAAGAAGAGAGAGAAACTCTCTCTCTCTCCAATTTCTTTTTTATTTATTTATTTATTTATTTATTTATTTATTTGTTCATACATATATATATATATATTTATTATTATTATTATTATTATTTTTTCTTCTTTTCTTTTTCTTCTTTTTCTTTCCTTTTCTTTTTCTCTTTTTCCTTTTTTTCTTTTTTTTTCTTTTTCTTCTTTTTTTTTTCTTTTTCTTCTTTTTTTCTTCTTTTTCTTTTTCTTCTTTTTTTCTTCTTTTCTTGGTTCTTCCCGTGCCGGAACAGGGGACCGATGTGGCCCATGTTTTGCCGGGCCGTTCAGGCCACGGCGCCGCGGTGGAGGCCGGCGGCCGACGGGGGCCACCCCCCCGGTCACGGAGTAGACATGGCCGGCGATCACTTCCGATCGCCGGTGCCGGAAAATCCAACGAAAAAGGCCCAAAAACAGGGCGTCTTTCCCGACCGAAAGATCGGCGATACTCGTCGCCGGTAGCCGTGCACAGGAGCATGGGAGGAAGGAAAGAAGGAGGGAAAGAAGAAGGAGACTCACCTCAGCCTCCGGAGACCTCGCCGGCGAGCAATTACGGTGAGAAATCGGACGGTGTCCGCGGCTCTAATTCGAGAAAATCGGAGAGAAGGAGAGAGGGAGGAGACCTATGGATCGATTCTAAAGAGAGGGAAGACCTTCTTATAGAGGGTCCTAGGATTTCGAGAGATCCTAGGACTCCTAATGCGCATGGGTCTCACCGGAGAAGAAGACTCCTACCGGGAGTCTTCTTCCCGGTTTTTACCCTGTTTTTTTTTTTTTTCTTGGGCTATAATATTCTTCACCCCTAAAAAGAAATTTCATCCTCGAAATTTTTTTCATACCTGTCACCATTGTATTGGAAGCCTGTGGATTCGGTTGAGAAAACGCATAAACTCTTCCCTGGTTTTTAGAAATCTGTCCACCACCCTATGTTGTCCTTCATAAGTTCTTTGGCCAACTTGATTTTCAGTATTTAGCGGGCAGCTAACAATTTTATGATCCTTCTGACCACATTTGAAACAAGCACCTGTATTCCAATAGCAATCCTTGTCTATATGATTTTTGCCACATCTGGAGCACGGCTCACCCTAAATCTGTTGAGTCTTATTATCTACTGCTCCCTTAACTGATCTTTTGATGTTTTTATTATTATGATGCTCATACTTTAACGTCCCAATATTCCTAATGTTTACCCACCTACACTCATACTATGTCAAATTCTATGTGTCATAATTTATCCACTTATGCTCTGATACCATATTAATTGTCACGCCCCCGACCCGAGATCGTGAATCGAGGGTCGCGGCAACCGCCGCATACTCATGAAGAATTCTCTCCATAAGCATGCAAGGCATCTCATCACGATATCAATGCATCACAGCGGAATAAATTCATCTAATTATTATTCAACTGTAATTCAAGTAATTAAATCAAATATCTTACATCCAATAAAATTTTTGCTAACAATAAAATAAAAAACAATAGATCTAAGTTCAATGAAGTTGATAATGCTAAATCTCGCCTCTAAAAGCTCTGTCCCAATATTTCTTCCCACGCTCGAAATTAATTATCTGAATCTGAAAAATAGAAAGAAAGGTAATGAGCTAGACAGCCCAGTAAGTAACAAATATCTCAACCAGATATTTCAGATATTATATCTTTTTCAAGAATAATGCTGTAAATAAACATAAAAATATATTTCATGCTGATTTAATGCAAATCCAATAATTTTAAATATTCACATATAATATAATTATAAATTTGATTCGATTCAAAACACTCGTAACTCAACAGCCTCGACTATGACCAACGTTTAACCCCCATTGGCGGGGTCCACAGAATACCAACGCATAACCCCCACTGGCAGGGTCCAGAAATACCAACGCACAACCCCCACTGGCAGGGTCCACAAATACCAGTGCACAACCCCCACTGGCAGGGTCCACAAAGTACCAACGTATAATCCCCATTGGCGGGGCCCACTGAAACATAGTTAGGCTGAGAGCATAAATCCGATCTATATCAAAACACTTAGTACCACAATATATATCATAATCTTGTATCAAAACACTTTGTATCATAGTATATCATAATTTTTACTGAACATGTGCATAAATCGACGTACCATAATATTTCAAAAGCACTTTTCTTTACAAAACATAATTTCATAATTCATGCATAATTTCAAAGAATAATTATTTATTTTCAGAATAAATATGGAATATCTCGAGAAGATGATTCATTACTTACCTTTCACGGAGCACTGAATGAACAGATCGACTAACTTCTAAGAGATTCTTCCGTGCCTATTATCCAAAATTATATTTTTACATTAATTTTAATTCAAAATTAAATCTAACAAATCCCAAAATCAAAATCTCGCTTAAAATCAGACTCGTCTCTAAACTCGATCAGAATCATCAGATGAAGCCTTCCCCTATGCTAATCTTAGAAGGATAACTTTAGAGAGAGAAATCTATTAAGAGAGAGAAACAAGCTAGAGAGAGAAAATTCTAGAGAGAGAAAGAAGAGAGAGAAACTCTCTCTCTCATCAATTTCTTTTTATTTATTTATTTATTTATTTGTTCATACATATATATATATATATAAATATATATATATATATATTTATTATTATTATTATTATTATTTTTCTTCTTTTCTTTTTCTTCTTTTTCTTCTTTTTCTTTCCTTTTCTTTTTCTCTTTTTCTTTTTTTTCTTTTTTTTTCTTTTTCTTCTTTTTTTTTTCTTTTTCTTCTTTTTTTCTTCTTTTTCTTTTCTTCTTTTTTTCTTCTTTTCTTGGTTCTTTCCGTGCCGGAACAGGGGACCGATGTGGCCCATGTTTTGCCGGGCCGTTCAGGCCACGGCCGCCGCGGCGGAGGCCGGCGGCCGACGGGGGCCACCCCTCCGATCACGGAGGAGACATGGCCGGCGATCACTTCCGATCGCCGGTGCCGAAAAATCCAAGGAAAAAGGCCCAAAAACAGGGCATCTTTCCCGACCGAAAGATCGGCGATACTCGTCGCCGGCAGCCGTGCACAGGAGCATGGGAGGAAGGAGAAGAAGGAGACTCACCTCAGCCTCCGGAGACCTCGCCGGCGAGCAATTACGGCGAGAAATCGGACGGTGTCTGCGGCTCTAATTCGAGGAAATCAGAGAGAAGGAGAGAGGGAGGAGACCTATGGATCGATTCTAAAGAGAGGGAAGACCTTCTTATAGAGGGTCCTAGGATTCCGAGAGATCCTAGGACTCCTAATGCGCATGGGTCTCGCCGGAGAAGAAGACTCCTACCGGGAGTCTTCTTCCCGGTTTTTACCCTATTTTTTTTTTTTTCTTGGGCTATAACAAATAGCCTTTATTTTTTTGAGATTAGCTTCAATTCCTCATTGTGACATGAGAATCCAAAAAAATTTTCGGAAGGTATCCCAAATGCACACTTAGTCAGATTCAATTTTATTTGATGTCATTAAAGTGTATCGAATATTTTTTCTAAGTCTCGAACGTGATCAAAAATTTGAAATTTTTTCACCAGCATATCATCAACATAGACTTCCGTGTTATGTCCAATTTACACCTTGAACAGTTTGTTGACTAGCCATTGATAAGTGGCTTTGGCATTCTTTAAACTAAATGGCATTACTTTGTAATAATAGATGCCTTTGTCGATTATGAAAGTGATGTGCTCTTCATCTTCAGATGCCATCCAAATTTGATTGTAGCCCACGAAGGCATCTATGAAGCTCAAAAGTCGATATTTCGAAGTCGCATCAACTAGTTGGTTGATCTTTGATAAGAAAAAATTATCTTTTGGACATACTTCATTTAAATTTGTGTAGTCGATGCAGATTCTCTATTTTTCATTGGCTTTTCTTACCATCACTACATTGATGAGCTAATCAAGATAATTAGCTTCTCTGATGAAGTTAGCTGCGAGGAGCTTGTCGACTTTTTCGTCAATGACCTTCTGCTTTTCAGGAGTAAAAGATATTTTCTTCTGCCTCACCGGCCTAACTTTAGGATTAATGATTAACTGATGAGTTATTACTTTCGAAAGAATTCCTGATATATCAGTCACCGATCAAGCAAAAATATTGGCATTTGCTCTTAGCAGGTTCACCAGTTGTTGTCGCTCCAGATCAGATAATTGTGATCCAATTTGGACCATCTTTTCAAGATTATCTTCTCTTAATGGGATAGAAACCAATTACTCGACTGATTTATCCCTCTCTTCATTTTCAGACAAAGAGTCTTTAAATTGATTATTTTTTATAGAGAACATGAAGCAATATCGAGCAAGTTGTTGATCTCCAAGCATTTTTTTGACTCCATTTCTTGTTGAAAATCGGATCAATAAATGATATGTTGACACTACCGCTCTTAAGGCATTGAGTCTCGATCGTCCAAGTATGGCATTGTAAGTTGAAGGAACTCAAACGATCGTGAATATTAAGAGGACGATACTTTGTTGTGGATCTATTTTCGTGGTTAATGAGAGAATAATTTTTTCTTCCACGATAACGGTATCTTCAATAAAATTGACTAATGATGTTGAGACTCTTTTGAGTCAGTTAGTTAGTAGTCGCATTCGAAAGAAAGTCGGATAAAAGAGAACATCAGTAAAACTTTTATTATCGACTAGAATTTTTTTTATATCATAATTTACTATTGTCGTCGAGATGATGACAACATTATCATGGGAAGTTTGTATTCTCCGAACATCATCTTTGGAAAAAGAGATTACACTATTAAGTCATTATTTTTTTGCTGACTCTTCTTCGGAAGTTGCCCCCCAATCCTTCGATCGCCCAAAAATTATGTTGATCACTCCCATCGTTGGCTGATTATTGATCATCTCCTCAGCTTGTGACTGAGGCTGTTGGTTGGTGGGAGGTTGAGTCGAGCAATCTCGTTGGAATTTTTTGAGGTAGCCACGTCGGATCAAGACTTCTATTTTATCCCTAAGTTGAATATATTGTTCGGTATCGTAACCATGATCACGATAAAATCGACAATACTTTTTCTTGTCGTGACTCCTCGATGGTACTTTCATCAGTGGGGGATGTCGAAGATGCTCCTCTCCTTCGATCTCCATTAAAATCTGCACACGGAGAGCAGAAAGAAGAGTATAGGAGTCATACCTGCGACCATGATTATTCGTTCTTGGACTCTGTCGATGGGGTGAAGCTCCTTTATTGGTTGCTGACCGACTTGATTCGATCGGAGCTTCATTTTTCTTTTGTTTCTTTTTCTGACCTTTTCTTTCTGTCTGACGTCGATCAGAAGCACCTTCGTCTGTGCAAATATACTTGTAGGTGCACTCCAAAAGTTCAGCATAGGTCCGAGAGAGAGTTTTATCTAGAGAATAAGTAAATATGGACCCCTCGATCTCTCTTTATGATCGAGATGGTCATATCTTCATTGAGGTCCCTGACCTTAAGTGTGGCCGTATTAAAGTGGACCACAAAATCTCTCAATATCTCTATCTCACTTTGCTTGATAGAGAAGAGACTATCTGATATCCACGGTACATTCTGGTTAGTGCTAAAATGAGCCACAAACAAATGTTTGAGCTACTCGAAAGAACTTATGCTTCTCAGTTGAAGTCCAGAATACCAGGCTCGAGTAGTCTTCCAAATGGTTACCGAAAAAATAATGCATAGGAGGGCGTCGGTTGCCCCCTAGATCATCATAAGAGCCTTGTAACTCTCTAAATGATCAATTGAATCAGTATAGCTATCGTATGGCTCTATCTGCAGCATCTTGAATCGAGACGAGATCGGCTCATTCAAGATATACTGAGAGAGAGGTTGGGTAATATGAAAATCGAGGTCGTTGGAGGACTTCCAACTTTTCACTTAGAGTCGGATAAGTTGGTGGTCGATCTCTTTGAATTTATGCTCGTAGTCATCGAGCCACCGTTGCTGAGAAAATCTAGGGATAGAATCTCCTGAAGAACTTGAGGATAGAGAAATGGAAGGTACATACAGCTTCTTCCCTTCTTGATGCTATGTACACAGGAAAGAGAAGGAGATTGCCGTGAATGATGAGTGGCATGATAAGAATATCGAGAAAGTTGTTGCTCGACTTGATGTGAATATCGAGACAGTCGTCGTTCTAGAAATGAAGAGGGTGAATGCCGTGGAGGACGGCGGCTGTGCCTGGATGGCACTGAATGAGCCACCGACTCTTCCACCAACAGCTGCTGCTGTTGCTGTGTTTATTGTTGTTGGAGACTATGTACCGCCTCTGTCAATACCTTCATTTGCTGTATTAAAGCAGCAATTTGTATATCCGTAGTGATTATAGGATGTGAATAGCTGGGCTCTGTCATTGGAGGTAGGGGAAGGAGATCTTTCCGGTGGGAAGATTGCCTCGCGGATCCTGTAGAGTTGTTTTGGGCTCTAGTTTTTGCATGATTTCTCATATTCGACCCCTTTCTAGCGTGTTAATCTATAATGGCCAATCTCCTATTGTGTCCGTCGTCGGTGAAGAACACCTGCAAAATGAAGTCCACACTGACTGAAATTATATCCGACGGAGATCCTCCGATGATTAAATCAATGAAAAGTGGTGAACAGTAGATGAATATTTAGAGAGGTAGAGTATCAGCTCAAAAGACTGTCTTATCAAATGCTACTCATTTACCTTCCTTTTATAGATGAATTGTTGATAACCGTTTGTAACGGTTAGACATGTAGAACCTGCTTATTTCAGTAATAGGTGATCGTGGAATGGACGATTATACCTACCACTAATCATGTTCTGGCCGTTATGCACTTTCTGCATTGGCGGTTTCTGATATATCGACTCTGTGTCGGTAGTCTGAATATTTCAACTATATATCGGTAATTGTGGAAGTCCGAATGACCATCGATCGATAATTCTGGTATGTTGATGGTCATCGGTCTAAAATCAGTTGAGTCATCATTGTCGGAGTTTACTAAAGAGGTTGAGAATAGCCGACTGTTGGTTGGCCAACCGATCGATAGTCGGCAGTTCGTGCTTGTCAGGCCGATTGAAAATCAAAATCGGAGGAGTTAGCTGAATTATCCCAACACCATCAATCGCCAAAAATCTCTCATCCTGATCGCGAATGATAAAGCTCGCTCTGCCCCATCATCTTGTCCTTTCCCAAATAAAACATCTAGCCAACCTAGCAATTTTCCATAAAATGGTATCAGGGACCAAGGGAAAGAAAGCCACCAATTTGGATAGAGTTACAAATATTGTTACCGAGTCATTTGGCATGCAGAGAGAGATTATTATATTTTCCACCAGCCAACTTGGCTTGCACCTAGTCAACGGGACTCAGTTTCTTAACAATAAGTACAAATATAAACTATTTAATCATCCATGCAAAAAAAAAAAAAAGGAAAAAAAGATAATATGGATTTATCTCTTTTTTTTCATCAGATTAATATAGACAATATTTGCCAAGTTAAATAAAGGTTGTAATTTAGGAACCAATGAGTAATTTTAGGTTTAGATAGGGACGTGCATGAATTTTGTTCAACTAACTCGACAAAACCTGCGGATATAAAGCTCCAGATTTTGTGACATAAGTGATTTGAGGTTGACATGGAAAAATCTACGCAATTTTTCCATCTCAACCCCACTTATATGCAACGCTCCTTGGATAATAGTTTTTGGGTTTTGCTACAGTGCTTCATAGGATATTTTAATTTTTTTACTATTTATGTGTTTCTGATCATTGGATTAAATATAGATCACTCAGATTTTAACCAATTCAAATACACTTATGCATAGGTGGTGCAATAAATATTTCAAAGATTAGAGATATTTTAACATTGAATTGATGGCAGCTTTTATAATTAAATTAATTTTTTTTCAAAAAATCTTCTCCAACTAGCGAAGGGATGACCACAAGCGAAGGATTTGTGGGCATGCGAGGGGGCAGAAGAGTCGCAGGTAGTGGGGAGCGGTGTGGACCAGTGGCATGGGGGGTGACCGTAGGCAGGCACTGGCGGAGGGGTAACCATGAGCAGAGGACCCACGACATGTGAGGGGACGGAAGAGCCGCGGGTGGTGGCGGGCATCATGGCCAAGGGCTCGGTCAGGGAGGGCCGGGGGGTGGGGATGGGAGGCGGAAGACCCACGGGTGGCCATAGACGGGCAGGGGGGTGGGCAAATGACTAGCGGGGGGTTGGGGGGATGACCACGGGTGGCTGCAAGGAGGGGGGCACGGGGGCAACTATAGGCGGGTGGGGGAGGGACGACAACCCACAGGTGGCCGTGGGGGTGATCGCAAAAGGGCCAAGGGGGATGACCTTGGGTGGCTACAGGGGGTGGTGGCACGGACAAGCCGCGGGCGTCGGGTAAGGGGGTTGACTGCTGGTGGAGGACCCACGGGTTTGCAGGAGGCGGACGATTCACGTGTGCCAGGGGAAGGTGGAAGGGGGAAACACGAGCGCATGCGGGGGGAGCCACCAAGGGTGGGGGAGGGGAGGTGGTGGTGGTGGATTGTGGATCGAGGGTGGAGGACCGACGGGCACCATGGGTGGAGGAGAGGGGGCCATAGGTAGATGGGGGATAGACAAGCCGTGAGTGGGTGTGGGGCATGGTGTAGTCGTTGGTGGAGGGTGATAGAGGAGCAGCGGGTAGGGGACTAGGAGGAAGGAGCCGTGGGTAGATGAGTGTTGAGAGGATCTCTCACAAGTGCAGAATATGGATCCTCCACCCAAGATCGCTAATGCAGATGAGGATGTCGACACCGCAGTAAAAAGAAGAAGAGAGATGTATAAAGACATAATCAAATACGTGAATCAGTCCAAGACTTACCTTCGTGGGGCATGCAAGCTTTATTATGAAAGAAAGAATAAATACAAAAGATATCACACCCTCTTAACCCTCATACATCAATCTCTCTCTCAATAAGAAGCACTATATCCTTACAATGCTCTTAAAAAACACCCAAGGAAGACCCTTTGTTGCTCTCTAAGATCCTCAGGCTTGCTTATCGCTCCACATGCCATCGGCCCTCTTTTATAGGGCCCAAATTGAGTCCTAGTCGAAATTAGAGTCTTAACAGGACTCAAGAAACTCTCTTGACTGCTTGATCACCCCTGTATGCTTCCACATTTGTTCGATCATGCCCGCAAGCCTTCCTAGCTACCCGATCACATAAAATAGTGCATGGACCGTGATAAATATCGTGTAGACTGTGCGGTGCCTACACCATGCTGTCGTGCGGTGGACCGCGTGTGCACCGCATGTTGCGCATCTTGGGTTGCACACTGCAGGCTTGCGCATTGCGGGCCTGCACATTATGGGCCGCGTGCACCTGTGGCCATGGGTGCCAGCAAGCCTGGGCACTCATAGGCTGAGTCTATAGGCCTATGTGTGGCTGTGGGTCATGCCTGTGGGTCTCCTCTATCTTGGGCTTCTCTACTGTGGGCTTTTTTGCTGTGGGTCGAATTTTGAGGCATCAAAATCTAACAATCTCTACCTCGACTTGATATTTGGCCTCCACATAACTTTAAGAGCTTCTAGATGATCTCGTCCTCATATCTTAGGGCAAATACCTGACTGCTCATGAATAGACAAATATGGGAGTCGAGCCAAGCCGCTCGATCCTATCTCGATATCTACTATGATCTGTCTGATCTGAGACCTGCTTGGGATAACCTCCTATGGTAATAGAAACTTCACCCTACAATATCGCCTATCATCCTCTTAATCTTCCATCTCGTGCCTAATCCACCTACACCTAGAGCTCTACCTCGCTCTAAGCTCCTATTGACTCTAAAAGTTTTACCTCTTGCTGAGCTCCCTACTAAGAGATAATATCCTCCATACCTCTTCCTCTTTAGCATAATCCTACTGCCACACAAAACCTTCAGGATTCCATTATCAGCTCTCCACCTATAGCTGCTTAAATCCAATCTGTTCAGTGAAATTAGATTACTCCTAAAATTAGATATGTATTGGATCTCACTCAATTTTTTTACTGCTCCATCATGAGTCCGTAAGTTGACAGTCCCAATATCCTTGATCGCATAGCTCGATCCATCTGTCAGATGAACAATGCTCTCACTGCTTTCTAGAAAGTCAAACAGCTTCTCTCTACAACAAACATGATACGAACATACAGAATCTAAAATCTACTGTAGAGAAGAAGTAGATACCTCATCAGACATCAGAAGAACTTCATCACTTTCTTTTGTATCGCTATCTTGGACCACCGCCACAGTAGCTTTTGCCCGATCTCTGAGCTGTAGGTAATCTCTGACTCGATGCTTCAACTCATCACACCTGTAACATCTGATCTTATTGTAGTCCCTTGACTTGGATCTGGACTGCCCACCTTGTAATCCTCTGTCCCTTCATCCTCGGCCACCACCTCTTCCAATCACCATCAAAGCCAAGTCACCGCCTGAACTCGAAGCTCGATTCTTCTGCCTGAGAATCTTGCTCTGAAGAAATACAAAAATGACCTTATCCATCTTGATGGTGCTCTCCTCTACTAGAAGAGCAGTCATCAAAGACTCAAAAGAAGAAGAAAGCGATGAAAACGAGACCAACACCCTGATCTTCTCTTCAACTTTCTCACCAACACTAAGGAGATCAATGAGGATCTTTTGAAAGTTGCTGAGATGCTCATACATACTCTGTCTCTCGCTCATCTACAGCTGATAGAACTACTTTCAGAGAAAGAGAGTGTTAGTGAGTGACTTCACCATGTATATCTCTTTGAGCCTCATCTATATCGCTGCTGGAAAAGTCTCGCTAAGCACAGGATCACTACAGTATCCATCAAGTATAAACAGATCGTATCACCACCTGCATCTGATGCCACTTCCAACTCTTCTCCTCCATGATCGTCAACTTCTTCTCATACAAAAGAGCATCAATCAACTCTTGTTAGATGAGCACATCCTTCACCCTCGCATGCCATAGGGAGAAATTGCTCTTTCCATTATACCAATTGATCTCTATCTTGATTGAGCCTATCTTCTCCATCTTCTTCAATCTTGATCAACACCGCCATAACCTAGACAACCGCATGCTCTAATACCACTTGTTGGGAGTATCCCTCACGAGTGTGGAATATAGATCTCCTGCATAAGATTGCTAATCCGGATGACGATGTCGATACCGCAACAAAAAAGAAGAAGAGAGATACATAAAGACAATCAAATATGTGGATTAGCCCAAGGCTTACATCCACGGGATATGCAAGCTTCGCTACGAAAGAAAGAACAAATACAAGAGAAAATCACACCCTCTCAATCCTTATACATCAATCTCTCTCTCAACAAGAAGCACTAAACCCTTACAATGCTCTCGAAAACACCCAAGGAAGATCCTTTGCCACTCTCCATGATCCTCAGACTTGCTTACTACTCCACAAGCCATCTGGCCTCTTTTATAAGGCCCAAATTGAGTTCCACTTCAAGAAATTTTACTATTAGCGATGGGTAATTGCCATCGCTAATAGTAGTTTTGTCGTCGTAATAGTATTAGCGATGGAATACCTTTGCTTGGTGGTCGGAACAACCTTTATCACTAATTGTCACCATTAGCGATGGATTTTTTAACCATCGCTAATAACAGCTATTAGTGATGGCATTTCTGACGGTTAAATTTCATCACTATTTATTTTTTTATTTTTAAATCAAATTTTAAAAAAGTTTTAAAAAATTAACGATGGCTATTTTGTCACTAATGCTGTCAGTGATAGTTAATTTTATTTTTTTAAAAAAGTTATAATAATATTTTTTAAAATCTATTTTAATTAATCATAATCAATTATGGTTCTTAACACCTATTATAATTAAAATTCAAGGATCATATGACAATCACAAATAAAAAAACTAATTATATTATATTAAAAATATAAATTATATAATTTTACAAACAGTATCAAAAAAATATAATACATCAAAATGAAAAAAAATCAGGTCAAATCCTCCTTGTTGTCCTCCTCCTCATCCTTCTACTCCTCTCCAACAGCTGGTGAAAGAGAGCTAGATATTCTATTAATAAGTTTTGATACAGAGGTATATCTTTTGATACAGAGGCATATCTTTCGATATACTTCTCTGATTCTCAAACAGATTATTCCTACATATTTCATTCGATGATACGGAGCTATAGATAATTCCAGCCCATTAATTGGATGATTAGATTGAATTTTTAAGCTATAGATCTCTTTTTTCGACTCAAGCCTAAATATGTGATGTTTTTAAATATAAAAATTTAAAACAAGTAAAAGAATTTACTAATAAAATTACCTGATATGATGGCTGGGACAATGAGCCCAGCTGGTCGTGCAGTTATGGATCTTAGAGAATCTCCATGACCTTCTCCACATGCGCATCACTCCAAGTTTGAGATGTTGAGGCCTGTGAGGACATCGAAGAGTATCGAGCCACTGGAGTATCGAAGCTATGGCCGAATCCTATGACCCGACTCCTACTCACCCCTTCGGTGACCTTGAGCCATCCCTCAAGGTCATGTAGGGCCTGAGTGGATGGGTCATCGCTGTGTCGCGCAACGACATACTCCGTATAATTCACCTACATGGTTCAGAAATACATTAGTTCTAATATACATATCAGATTCTGTAACAACTTAATAAATATAATTTGAAATTTTTACCGTGATCTATCATGACCTAGAATCTAAGAATCATCCGTCCTCCTAGATTGGTATGTGGCCTCCCACAACTGTAGCTGGCCTGGTGGATGACCCAGCTACTGTGTCTATAATAAGTAAATAATAAAATTAAATTAATTAAAATATATATATAAGAGTTTTTATAGTTTCAGTGAAGAGTTTTGGTATAGATTTCTTACCGATCTATCGATCACAACATGTGTGCTGATGGAGCTATCCGTGTGCTTGATCGGATCCTGCTGGATGGTTCGATTCTGTCAGACCCTCTGCTGTCTATTGGAGTACTCCTTGCTGCTTCACTGATCGCAGAGGGCCTCCCATACATCCGCCCACATCCAGTGATCTCTATAGGACCTCCAATCCGATGGCGACTAAGAACCAGAATGCTCGATGGTGAACTGTCTGAGCCTGTAGAGGTCATCTTGAAACCTCCGTGTGGCCACCTCATCGAAGGTCCAATGGCCAGCCTCCTCATCCTGGAGAGTCTCAAATCGATAGTACTCCTACAAAATGAAATCAAAGTATGTATTAATAAGTAGAATACAAATATATCATGAATTTAAAAATTAAATATTTCTAACTTATTTGAAATATCTCCCAGGCTGCATCAAGAGCTCCAGATGGTTTGTTGGAGAACTCATTCATCTATCCCAGTATCAAGCATTGAATGATGTCGGTAACCACATGAGATACTCTAGGCTCTTTAAACGTGTTGCAAAATTGATTTTGAAAAATAAATGTTAATTCTAGAATGGCTAAATTCTAAACATATTAATTGAAGTTGTAGTACTTATGAGCAGCACTGAACATAGATGAGCTCTCTATCCTCCAGCCAAGTTGGAGGTGCCATGAGTCGGGCGGGTCCTCGACCATGGCAGTGTGTTTGGGAGCCAATCGTGGCTGCATGTGACTGTGGGGTCACTGATGACCTCCTATCATCCAAACCTGAACATAAAATATCTAATATAAAGAATATTATATTAGTTAGCAAAGGATAAAATAACACAAACGAGAATATCTAAAGTGTTAGAGTTTATCGCCTGGTATGAGAGGTGCAGAACTATGTGAGGTGGCCACATGATCGCCCTCTCCTCGAGAGCTCTATCCTCGGCTGGCACAGCTCCATCCTTAGCTGGCATGACTCCGATCTCTGGAAGACATGATGTATAATCTCTGAAAATAAAAATAAATAGATTTATCAAATTAATTATATAATTATGGATGGAAATGCAAGATTTAAAATGATGCAAGATAAATAACTAAAATGGTTCAAGGATTACATACTTAGCACTACTCATCGGCTTTTTCAGATATCTGGTATCCTTCAGATTTTTCTTCTGATTCTTCCATCTTTTTCTTTTTTTCCTCTTTTTTCCTCTTTTTCTCTTCTTTTTCTTCTTTTTCTTCTTGGATAAGATTGTCCTTTAAAACAAAATCAGTTGAGTCTACCTCCTCATGTTGGCCATCATGTATGAGAATTCTTGGAGCATTCAATTCGGCATCCATTGAAGAGTGCTGAAATCTTAATATTTCATCCTCTTGAAAGTATTCTGATAATTAGGGCTCTTTTTCTTCGAGCATATAATGAATGGCTCAAGACTTAACTCGGCATACACCCCAACAATCTTTCCTTCCTCTCTCTCTTGATGGAAAAGAAGTATAATACACTTGAGCAACTTTATACCACATTCATAAAAGCAACATGGCATTTTGTATGCTTGGAGTAGGAAATAACGTTATAATGGTTTGATTAAAAATTATGGTTGACATAATTTATCTAGTTTTCAAAATAATTTTATATCAATTTATCTATATTTTTTTTCATTCACGGGACCAGCGGACCAGCCCATTATTATGTACAGCTGGATGAGAATTATTTTTTTAGTGATACATTGTAGATGCTAACTAACAGTCTTACATAATATCTGATCTCTCTAATAGAGGATTGACATCAATTAACGGGTCTAGAGATAGGTCTGCTGTGGTGCGCCATCCGCCGTAGATCATGGATAATGTTAAAGAAGTTATATATGGATGGCAATGCAAGATTTAATTATACAATTATGAATGGCAAAGCAAGATTTAAAATGATATATTTGTTAGATGAGTGCCTTGGAAGTCAATTGTTGGTTGACACATTATGTAATTTCAGAATATAACTTTATACTTATAATATATTTATTATTAATAAAAGATAATTTTATTTTAATCATATTTATGTGTCCATGATTTATCCTAAAAATTAACAAAGATGATTTTGTATATTCTCAAGGTATAGAGAATTTGAGATATACATTATTAGTAGTTAGTTTCTAAATGCTCTCGATCAAAGGATCGTAATGAAAGATAGTGATCAATCCACTTTAGATCGGTGCACAGATCACCTTCCTTTTGGATAGATGAGTCTCGGATCTGTGGTGTTGGGATACTGGGGTGAGAGAGTAGGTGGTTATTTGAGAATAACTTGCATTGAGCATGACCAACATGAAAAACTATTTGGATGTCTACTCACTCATCAATGATCTTCCTGATGCTGCAGTAGTGTGAGTGGTTCTTAGACCTGTGGTACATCGACTATTTACAGTGAGGCTATTATAGTTTGACTGTACTTGATCCTTAGCCATTTGGGTCCTTACTGTGTATGTTGGCTATGGTGGGTTTAGATTCGCTGTTAGGAGTAGGGTGCATCTAGATGGAGTCTATCAATCTTGATAGAAAAAGAGAAGTTCTATGCGATTGCAAGACTGAGTTCAGAAAGTCTTTGACCAAAGCAAGTGTAAATACTGGAAAAGAATTTTCACGAAACTCACGAGTGAATTCGAATCGAGCCAATCTGGTACGTGACTAACGTTGGGATTTGATGAGTTTTTCATGACCTCCATCTAGTCGAGACTCATGATAGAAGGACTGAATCACACTATAACTACACCTAAGGGTTCATTATTTCATTCTGCTGGATTGCCACTATATGCTGCTAGATGTCACTAGTGGATTATGGGACTCATCTAGCATCGTCTTGATAATCGATGACCCTTGAAGTATAGAGTTAAAATTGTTCTAATCCATCAAAAGAAGTTTTGATGATATTATGATGGAAATCATAATATATCTCACTACTAGATAAAGTGAAACCTATGAGATCACACATAAAAGAGGTTCTTGTTCGATCAGATGGTTGATTAACGATTATGAATCATTAATGGGTATAATTATCAATTAAGCAAAAGTTATAATTATATAATTCACTAAGTGTTAGTGAATTATAGAAGGATTAATTAGTAATTGGATTGCTAATTAGCTCAATTTGATTGAGCAATAAGGTTTGGATCAAATCTAATTGAAGTGGATTCAGTTTGATTTGGATTGGGTTTGATTGGATCCAGTCTGAATGCAAGAGAGACTAATTTCTAATTTGATCAAGATTTTGGATCAGTTAATTCCTAATTGGATTAAAAATTTATTGAGGAGATTAGATTTCTAATTGGATTAGGTTCCTTCCTCTTTTTAGGTTCAATCAAATCAGATTTGGATTGAGACCAAATAAGAAACCCTAGAATCCCAACTCACTGGGACTCTCTCCCCTTGTACATGCCCTAGTGTCCATGCTAAAGCATCTCATGAAAAAATAGTTTGGTGTGAATTGTTTCTGTGTGAAAGGAGAGGGCACAGAGAAAGGTGGGCGACACATGTGATGAGTTATCATCCTTATCTCTTCCTAATTTGAATTTGATTCAAATCAAGAGATGAGGATAAGATGGAAACATATCAAGGGGACTATGGAAAGTTTTATGGTGCCATCATATTCTTTTACACATTGAGAAAGAAGTGCGCATGAGAAAGAATCAGATATGATTTCTTTCTTACGCCACTCCTCCCTTTTGCGTTAAAATTTGGATGCCCCTTATTTGTGGCATGTAAGATGTGTGGTGCCTCCTCTAAACCCCAATCCCCTATGCCCCTTATAAATAGGGTCCAAAAGTTGGAGGCCTATTGTATGAGAAAAAAATAGAGAGAAAAATTCTACTATGACGCCTAGCCTCTTCCTCTTCCCTATTCCTCCTATTCTTCTCCATCTCTAGAGGGTCTATGAGATTTGAGATGAAGCTACTTCAGCCGTTAAAGAGAAAATCTCTGCAAAAAAGCTAGCACCCCAGGGAGATCACCTACCTCTGATCGGAATAAGTCCTCATGTGGGTACCTATGGAGGTCGGGCATGTGCAGGGCTAAAAAAATCATTCAGATCTACGATCATCGACTACAGTGCAGTCTAACCCGCACAAGATATTGAGATCTGATCTTAATATTTATTTTTATTTTTAGATTATATGCATGTCTTAGATCCAACATGGATACACTGCAGTGAAAATGGTCATTAACGACGCTATTAATATTATTTTACGATGCTAATAAGCGTCGCTATTAAGCTTTACGATGCTTCAAAAAGCATCATCAAAGCGTCGCCTATGTAAGAGTGGAGATGAAAAGCGCCGACGCTTTTTAAAAGCGTCGTTATTTTTTAACGACGCTTTAAAGCATCGTAAAATTAAATTATAACGACGCTTATAAGCATCGTTAAACTTGTTTTAACGACGCGTATAAGCGTCGTTAAATATATTTCTAACAACGCTTTAAAGCGTCGCAAAATTCAATTTTAACGGTGCTTTTTAGCATCGTTAATGACTCCGCGTCCTCCACTCTACCAAGACGCTTTTCGAAGCGTCGGCTTTTTTATCTTTAACGACGCTTATAAGCGTCGTTAAAATTATTTTAACGACGCTTATAAGCGTCGTTAAAAGTTTTAAGAGGAAAAAAAAATACAGATTTTATATACAAAAAAAAAATACATACATTTCTGTATAAAATTATATCAATTATTCTAACATAAACCTGTACAATCACCACCATTCACACCTGTACAATCACCACCATTTACACCAAAAGCAAACTTAAATAGCAAATTTAACCAAACCAAAAGATATTATTTTATATAAATAAAAATAAAGTACTAATCGTCCATTACAATCAAGAGTAATATAAATAAATATAAAAATATAATAAAAATAAAATAATATCAATCCGCAGGCGGATGGTCGTCGTTGTCTCCACGTGACGTGCCGCTGTCTCGACGAGTGCCTGATGTGCCAGGAGCCTACAAGAAACATATCAAAAGCATGATTTGCATATCTATAAATAAAAATATATAAATCATTAAATTAATACAAAAATATATATTTAATAATATGTGTTTACCTGAGATGGACCATACATCTCTAATAAAGATGTAAGGCGATCAATCTGTCCCCTCATGGCCTGCATCTCGGCACGGCTCTGTCGCATCTCCTCCATCTCAACGGCACAACTCTGTCTAATCTCCTGTATCTCCACCTCGAGTCTGCGAATGCGTGAATCCTGAGCATCTGCTGCAGCATGCTGCGTATATCTACTAACCTCAGATAACTGAGTGGGGGTGACTCCTACTCCATAACCCCTCACTCGGCCGTAGCGCTCTGGTCCCATCAACTCTGTGAACACCTCGGCCTCGATACGGCTCTGCTGCGTAGATGCTGCGGACTCGTCGTCACGCTTCGCAATGAGAGATGTAGCCCTCTCCTATATTTTTTTTGAAAACAAGAGTTATACATTAATAGCTAACAAAATTAAATTTAAATCATTGCAAAAAATAGAATATTAATAATGCCGTACATATAAATCTCTCGACTCATCTCGAACAAAAGTACCATCCTGATGAGTATGAGTCATCCGGTAAAACTCCACTTGTCCGGGTTCCCTCCCATGCTCATCCACCTACACAAATAATTTTAATTTTAAGCAAACAGTTATAATAATTTAAAAAAATATATGAGTATCATGATACAGACATGGTCCACGATACATAATGATATTAGTTATATAAATATTTCAACATAAAAATTAAAAGTTAATTATGAAAGTTTAAGGAACATACAAACTCCTGTCGGAGTCGTGCATAACTCTTCGACCCCGATGTATGAGGAACAGACTGAGCTGCTCGTGCAGCTCTACCAATAGCAGAATAAGTCTGTAAAATAAAGTAAAAAACTTGTTATATATATAATATATAATAAAAATAAATATTTTTATAAAATATTTAGGAAAAAAAGATAATAAGCAGATAATATACCTGTGCCCTCTCGGAGAACCAATAATGAACCAACTCCATCCACTGATGACGGGGTACATCAGGAGGACAATTCCTAGCAACCTCCTTCTCTGTCATACCCTGTCTCATATAGTCCTTCTTCAATTGTGCTCTATATTCTTTTCATTTGCGGTTGAGAGACTTCATTACAAAATCATGAGTGGATGGAGGGAGAACAAACTTGCTCTATAAAAAATAGGATTTTCCATCTGCTTCCACCATAACACCGCTATTCTGTGTTTTTCTAAATTTCTCCCGTTCTTTAGTATGAAATTTAAAGCCATTAATTATAAAATCGTTATATCTATTCACAATCTTGTTAGGTCCTCGAGCAAGAGCTATTAGTTCATCTGAATTATTTATCTCCATCAGCTTTGATACCCAAAAAAAAATGATATGACGAAGTGCTGTTGAGTTATCTGATATTAAATATGTATCAAAAATTAATATATCCCATAATTAAATATAAATTACACCTGATTCAAAAGCCACATAGGGAATAACTCGACCAACCATCGCTGTTCAATCCTTGCATTAGGACGAATGTTATGATTGGCTCGTCTCTGATAAATTAAAAATTCACTGCATAAAATATAAATATATCATTTAGAACATTATATCTAATATAAAATTTAAATTTTGATGTCATTCCTTAAATATACTAACCTGCGATGGTCAGATATTATGTCACTATGAAGTAACACATAACGATGTGCTTGTGCTAAGGATTTTTGATCAAGTACAATACTTTCAGCTCTTCCCAAGAATTTTTCAGCAGTTAAGAACTTATACAGTTCTGCATTCTTCACAAAGTCATTATGCCGTTGAGGTGACTAAAAATAGTCTCTACACCTTGAAGATATCTTGAACAAAATGTCAAACATTCATCCATAATATATGCTTCAGCAATCGAGCCTTCGGGATAGGCTCTATTTCGCACATAATCTTTAAGACGCACAAGATACCTTCAAGAATTAAATATTTATTAAAATATCAGTATGCTGTTGTTTCTAATAAAATTATCAAAAGATTTAAGGTTTGCAATAATACCTCTCAATAGGATACATCCATCTATAATATACCGGTCCACCAACTTTAACTTCTGAAGCTAGGTGAATGAGCAGATGTACCATAATAGTGAAAAATCCAAGAGAAAAAATCTTTTCCATCTGGCAAAGTGTAATTGCAATATCGGATTCTAACTGATCAAGTTTCCGAGGATCAATAACTTTGAAACATAATGCCTTAAAGAATGATGATAATCGAAGTACAATTGTAACAACTTGTTTCGGCAATGACGATCTTAAAGCTATTGGAAAAATATCTTGCATCAATATGTGACCATCATGACTTTTAAGATTTGAAAGTTTTCGATCCTTTAGATGCACACATCGTGAAATATTTGATGCATATCCATCGGGTACTTGATACTTTTAAAACTCCCAAAAAATTATCCTTTTCTCGAGCAGACATTGTGTAACATGCAGGAGGCACATAAATTCTATCATTAGCAAGCATTTTAGGATGAAGTTCCTGTCGGATACTCATTTCTTTTAAATCAAGACGTGCCTTCATGTTATCTTTGCTCTTTCCATCAAGGTTTAAAAATGTTCCAAGTAAATTATCGCAAACATTCTTCTCTATATGCATGACATCAAGATTGTGCCGAATAAGATTATGTTTCCAATAAGGTAAGTCAAAAAAGATACTTCGTTTTTTCCATAAATATTTACTTGGCTGTTGTGTAGATGCTATCTGTGTGTCTTCCTCATTTTCATCCTCGAAATAATTGTCTGGATCTTGAAACACCTCTGCATCTATAGTACTGATACTGACTTCCTCTGGTAACCCTTTGTGTACTGAGCTTTCAACATCATCCCTTCCTCTTTTTTTAGAGGACTTTGAGTGCTTACCATAGCTGTAATTGATGCCATCCATTTGTCTATGAACATCAGTTCCAGAAGGTGGAATAGGGGCACATCCCAATTCTATAGTACCATCAAATAAATCTTTCTGAAATCGAAACGGATGATTTGCTTCCAACCATCGACGATGTCCCATGTAACAAAATTTACCTCCATGTTTTAACCAAATTGAATGTGTTGAATCTTCACAACAAGGACATGCGACCCGTCCCTTTGTACTCCAGCCAGATAAATTGGCATATGCTGGAAAATCATTTATAGTCCATAACAAAGCTGCCCGTAGTTTAAATGTTTGGCCATTGGAAGCATCAAATGCATCAACACCCTCCCACAACTGTTTCAATTCCTCTATTAAAGGCTGTAGAAAAATATCAATATCATTGCCTGGACCCTTATCTCCTGGAATAACCATTGACAAGATAAGTGATGATTGTTTCATGCACATCCACGGTGGCAAATTGTAAGGTATCAAAACGACTGGTCAAGTGCTGTAGGTAGAACTCAGGGTCTAAAATAGATTGAAGCCATCAGAAGCTAAGCCAAACCTAACACTGCGAACATCAGAGGCAAAATCAGGATGCCTATCATCAAATGCTTTCATTGAAGACTATCTGCTGGATGTCTCAACATTCCATCCTTTGTACATCCTTCATGATGCCATCTCATTGATGAAGCTGTTTTTGATGATGCATAAATCCTTTTCAATCTAGGTATAAGAGGAAAGTAACGCAATACCTTGGCCGATTTCTTTTTACTCCGTGTTGCATCCAATTTATTCAGTACATCGTCTCGATCTTCTTTTTGTGTTATCCATCTTGAAGATCCACATACATTGCATGACTCTTGATTAGCGTTTTCACCCCGATATAACATACAATCTTTCGGACAACTATGAATCTTTTCGTATCCAAGATCCAATTCCTTTACTACTTTCTTGGCTTCATAATACGATGGTGGTAAACGAGTGCTTTCTGAAAATGCATCTTTAATAACTTGAGCAGCATGGTAAAACTCTTTCCAGACCATCCATTCAAATATTTTATATGAAATAAATGTATAAGAAAAGAAATCTTAGAAAATTTCGTACAATCCGGATATAATTCTTCGTCTGCATCTTTCATTAAGGTGTGATAACGAGCTGTCTCATCATTAGATGTATGTATGGGCTCCTCAACATGCATACGTTCCGTATGCGTACATCCATCAAACATTCTAACTGTTTCTTGTATACTACTGGATTCTCCTAAATTTTGAACATCAAATCCAAAAGCATCTGTGATCAAACCCCTTATATCATCATCTCTTGCAGAATTGTCTTGTAGGCTAGTGGATCCAAAATGAGTCAGGGGTTGGTTACATGATGATGGCAACATAGATTCTCCATGAAAAATCCAGTCGGTATAACCTCTTAAAAATCCATTCCATACCAAATGTTCTTCAACATTTTGTGGATCTAAAGAAGAACTATTTACATATTTCTGACATGGACATAAAATCTTTCCATTCAAACTACTTTTCTCCATACCAAATTTAATGAAGTCATGAACTCCATCTAAATATTCTTTACTATTCCTTGGTTTATTTATCCAACTTTTGTCCATTGTAGGATAAAAATGACCGAACTTGCAATTTATCTAAAAATAAAAAAAATTATACAATCTATATTAATGCAATGAGTAAAAAATATCAGTCATTTCATAAAATCCAAAAAAATAACAGCTAGATAAAGTTTACATAGTAAATGCTTGCTATCATCAACTAATAGGTAAAGAAGGTCCTATCCCATTCAAAAAATGCATTAATTCTATAGGTCAATTACAGAAATCAAATGATATGCAACAAGAGCCAAAAAAAATTTCGGCAGCATTTCCCCTTAGTTCTTCCGTATAGGAAGAACAAAAGGAAAATACCATCCAAATTTTTTTCGAACCCTCAGCATACCATTTGATTATGGTAATGACCTATAGAATTACTCATATTTTCCAAACTGTCCATGCTGGACAATCAATTGATCAATGTACATAATTCTTTTACCCGTACAAAAATAAATAAATGTACGGATACAATAGAATATGTACATTAATCAAAAGACGGGTCTATGTTTCTATGCAATGTAATTTTTTTTAAAATTAATTCATAATTAACTTGATTTAATACCTGATATTAACTTGGGGAGTAGTGGACAAAGAAACTTGGCCCAGCTTAATCCAGATGCTTAGTCTTCATCAGTCACGAAGATAAGGATAACGTAGGCCACACGATATTAGGGTCCAGCCACATAACGAGCGCCACATGTCAGATAAGCAATCAATCAGGATTCATGAAACTATGAAATTATCCATTCATCAACCATGTATCACAACCTTAATTAATTGTACTATATATTTTCGGGTGAACCTCATAGAGAGATACTAAGAGGGTGTGGTTGTAAATTGATCTAGTTCTATATCATTTATTTTATGCTATACATGTTTACCATATTTGATAATTTAGGAGAGGTGTGGATGAAGATGATCATGACTTATACGTTCGCTCCACAAGTACATATGAACCAACCATCATTCGATATTAGATTTTTTATTTTTCTGTGGACAGGCTTAGTTCATGAAACATCCAATTGTAAAAAAAAGCACAATCTAGCACAAATTTTGATATTTGATTTGTTAGAACACCATTGGATGTCAAATTCAGGCAAAATAGTTTCCATCTTACAGTTTCACTATTTGGTTTTGAAATCAAAAAAGAATCTTTCCAACCACTGCCTTAAAAGATATTATGTAGATGAAGCGGGCTATTGGATGTTCAAAATAACTCACATTTTCAGAGAACATGATCGGACAATCAATTCTGTAGCATCAACCGTCGTTCATAAAAATATGTGTTGGAAGCAAGTAGGCATTCTACCATCAAAACTTAACGGACCGGTAATGGCAGATGCTGATTTTGTAAGAATTTAAGTTTGAGCTGTCTTTGAGTGTACCAAAAAAAAAAAGAAAAAAAAAGATCCTAATGAAAGAGGGCTACTATTTGGTCAAATTAGGAGCTTTTGGCTAACAAATTATCTGAGCTGTCTATTTTAGTAATTTTGATGTCATATTATTTACATTTTATGGAAAGGCAGAAAAGTTGAAGATTTGAGTCCTTCATAGGTGGTACCAAGAATAGATGCACACAATATAATATTTGCAATACAAGCTTTTGCAGCTTTGCAGAAAGAGATTGCTATTTATTATTTTTATTATCATTTAGATGCATATTAACTATTCAATTTGATATTCATAATCTTTCATAACTGCAATCCTGTGAAGTGGAGTAACTGGAGTTTTGAACCTGAACCACCCTGCTACCCAACTAGAGTCTGGACCTAAGTGTACGGCTGACACCAGATTACCAATTAAAAGAACATTAATAAGATTGCATAAATTCCTAGAGAAAATTCTTTAATAAAATTATAATCTTTTAAGGTTGTCTCCTGGTCTTCAACACTGAATGAAGTCCACTCATGCTCATCTGAATTACTAAAACTTCACAACATATGCTTGGCATGAGTAACCATCAACTAACCAATTGTGCAAAAAATTAGACTATGGCTGGATTTCTTAATTATTTTTACGCATAAACATGACTATTAAGCAAAATATTTTGCATGTACTCAAAGATGTCAAAATACTTTTTGTCCAATGAGAGGGATCGGCCCTTTCTGTGCAGCAACAATCAACAAAGCTTTAGCTTTTTCCACAAAGTATCCTAGAATCGATTCATAGATAGGTAAATATTCCTTTCCCCTTTCTCCATTAAACCAATCCCAAGACGGATCCACAGACGGATAGATCAATTCATGGGCGATCAAACAAACATGTACAAAAATGGACCGAAACTACCAAAAGATGAAATTTTTTTTACCACAGATCGAAAGTCAAATCCAAAAATACCTTGCCGCCGATGACCACCACAACTCCCACCAACCGGAAACAAAGAAACCCCTCCGCTCCACTCTCTCTTAGGTGTTCGCCTTCCCCTCAACGAAACCTAAGAAACCCCTCACACAAACCCCAACCGAAACCTAAGAACTCCCCCTCTCCCTCTCTCAGGTGTTCTCCTTCCCATCAGATCTCTAAAAAGAAGAATGAATGAAAAGAAAAACAAGTGAAATGGGGAAAACATTTTACCTTTCAAAATTTCTGTGGAGCGACCGAGCAGGCTTTGTTTCCTTTGATTTTCCTCTAGTATTTAGATTCTTCAGGAGTCGGATGGGAGGCTTGGGGTGGCCGAATGGTGAAGTGGGATGGTGGGAAGCTTGGAGCAGCCGAACAGGGAAGGAGGAGGAGGAGGGCCGGTCGGGTGGCTGCTTCCAGGAGGGCGAACGGCGTATGGCTTGGACCGTGCAGGGCGGCGTCGACGGATGCGGCAGCAGAGGGGAGCTGCGGACGGAGGTGAGGCGTGGACGACGGGTGCGCGTGGACGCGGGTGCGGTGCCGGCAGCGGAGATGGGCCGGGGTCGGCGGAGGAATGGGTGGAAATTAAAGGGGCGGCGGTAGATAGATTAGGGCATGGGAGGAGGGGGGTATTAAACGAACCAACCGACACTTTTTAGCATCGTTAAAAAGCGTCGGTATTTTCTTTATTTAACGATGCTTTTGCTAAAAGCGTCGGCGTTGACAGTGCTCAAATTTTACGACGCTTTTAAGCGTCATTAACAAACGATGCTTTTTAAAAGCATCGACAGGTCAGCGCAACCTGCCGACGCTTTCCAAAAGCGTCGGCAAAAAAAAGTCGGTAATTTAGTATTTTCTTGTAGTGATAGATATAGATCTAATCTACTGCATGTAGGGTTAAAGGGTTTAACCTAGATCATTTTCACAGTATTTTCAAAATTATTTTGAAATTCATGTATGCAACCTATCCACTTTCTAATAGTGGTATCAGAGCCACTGATTTTTTTGGACATATATGATCTAATTTTTGATTTAGGTTTGAAAGTTTGAGTGGTTTAATATCGATTTTGTGCTAATATAAGGTTATCTTGATATAGGGTTAACCCTCTATATTGTAATGGTTGTCCTAGCACAAGATTGATCGATTTTAAAAATTATTTTAAAAATATTTAAATCAATCTTTTAGATTTAAAAATAGATGTGTATGATATATCTTTATTCATGTTAGGTCTGAAATTAGAATGATTAAAAGTTTGCATTGAACTAGTATAACGTTGTCCTAATATAGGATTTACCCCCTATATTGAAACGGTTGTCCTAGTTTAATGCGATTCAATTTTTAAAAAGTATTTTCAAAGTCAAGTTTAGTTGTAGTTGGTCTCATTGATTCATATTTTGATATGAATTGATTGACTCAAGATTGAATTTGACTTAGTGATCCGAGCCCGAGTCACTAGGCTAGCTTGTTCGATTCTAATTGACTAGTTGGTGTCTAAGATAAGTTGGCAGTTAAACTGATAGTTTTTAATTGGGAGCATGCTTACCTAACCATTTTAATGGTGTCTAAGGCAAGCATCGGCATATCCTCCCATCGATCTCACTTACCTAGTTAATTTGGTCAATTATAGATTGAATATAGTAGCTTGGTAATTTGTGTTCACCCATGCCGACTAGGTTAGTCAGATATAAGATTGTGCTGGCTTGAATCTGATCAGTCAGACATCAGATGTGCTAACTTAGAAGAAATCAAAATCAAAATCTCCTCACTAAATATTAAGTCTAGTGATCTTTTGCCATTGTAGAGATGCAGGTGCTTTCCTGACGTTGATCGTTCTCAGCTGGTTATAGTGGTTCGGTTGCATCGAAAAGGTACAATCACTCTATTGGCATCGATGCCCTAAGATAAAGATAAGGTTAGATGAAATAACTATTAGGTGAGGGACCCAATAATAGCTTGTGCCCATTGGTGAATAGTAGATCTGACTTAACTAAGAAATATGCTAATAAATGTTAGGTGAGGCCACAGAACTTAGAAATCAAATCTGCTGCATCTTGCTTAGTGAAGCAATGAACAAGGTGTTGTCCACTCATTGGTCTATACTCATCAATAACCATTAGATGAGATGTGTATAGATCAGTGGGACCACAGTACCCACTAGAAATCGATCGCATATAGATTTTCATTTCTCCACCCGAGGGTGTGGGAGATTCGAAGAAATAGTAAGAGCCTTATTTATTTTTGAAGTCTCTAGAATAAATATTTAATAAATACAAATATCTAATTAGAAATTATTCTCTTTGCAGATAACTATATCGAGTTCCAACCCATTAGCACGAATCCTTGACACTAATAGGTTGATCGAGATAAACTACAAAGACTGACTTTGAAATTTGAGAATTGTTGTCAATTCTAAAAAGTTGATCCATATCTTAGATCAGGATGTGCCTGTGTTGCCAGCTCGTCTATCCCATGATCAACGAGCCACACTTGAGAAGTGGATGGATGAAGACAATAGGGCAAAGTGCTATATTCTTGCATCCATATCTATTGATCTTCAATATCAGCATGAAGACATGAGGACTGTCAAGGATATACTGTCTCACCTATAAGAGTTATACGGTGAGCAGAGTCGCACGGCTCGCTTTAAGATCTCACGTAAATTTTTCAGAATGAAAATACATGATGGGCAGTCCATTAATGATCATTGTTTGACAATGATCAAGGACATCAAAGACTTCAGAAGCTCGGGATGATGATGGACAAAGAATTACAGGTAGATTTGATCCTCCAGTCTCTTTCTGATTCATATAGGTAGTTCATCATGAAGTACCATATGAATAAAATTGATAGGACCCTGCCTAAGCTGTTGAATATGTTGGTGATAGTTGAGGGCACCTTGAAAGATTCTAGGGGCTCGGTTCTTACTGTGGAGCGGGCTTCCTCCAAGAGAATGTCTACTTGGAAGAAGAAGAAGAAGCCTGCGAAGAAGCAAAAGAAGAAGATTCCCAAGAAAGTCAGCGATAAGAAAAAATATTTTCATTGTAATGTCGAAGGCCATTAGAGAAGGAACTGTCTAGCCTACCTAGGGAGCGTGAAGAACAAGAAGAAGGATGGATCTTCTAAAGGTACATCTGATTTGCTTGTAATTAAAACTAATCTAATAGTTTTCTCTTCTTCTAGTTGGGTTCTAGATTATGGTTCAAGTACTCACTTATGCACTTCTATGTAGGGTCTGAAAGAAGTTAAAGGACTGAGGAAAGGCGAGATCACTCTCCGGATCAGCAATGGAGTAAGAGTTACTACTGTGGCTGTCGGGACCTACCCTTTGCGACTACCGTTAGTACTTAGTTTAATTTTGAAAGACTGTTATTTTATACCTGTAGCTAGTAAAAATTTGATTTCTATATTTATACTGGTACAGGATAATTATAATTTTTATTTAAATAAAGATATATGTATAATTTATTTTGTAAATAAAATTATTGTATATGTTTCTTGATTGATGGTTTTTATCATTTGCATATGGATGCGAGTGTTAATATTGATGAGTCAATTATGAATGCCGTACGGTTTAAGAGACTTAAAAATATGATTAGTCAAAAATATATGTAGCACCTTAGGCTAGGCCATATAGGAGAGGATAGACTTAACAAACTTACATCGAATGATATTCTTAGGCAATTGACTTTCAAGTCTTATCTACTTTGTGAGTCCCATCTTCAAGAAAAGATGTTCCAGCTATTCTTTGTGGGACACGAAAAAGGGGCCACTGATATATTAGCCCTGGTGCATATTGATGTGTGCGGTCCATTCGATGTACAGGCCAGGGATGGCTGTGTCTACTTCATAACCTTTACCGATGATTGCTCATGGCATGGGTTTGTGTATTTGATGCATCATAAGTTTAAAGCCTTTGAAAAGTTTAAAGAGTTCAAACATGAAGTAGAGAAGCAGATCAAAAAATTTATAAAGATTCTTCGATCAGATCAAGGAGGAGAATATCTTAGTAAAAAATTTTGAGCCTATCTTAAAGATAATGGCATAGTCTCACAGTGGATATCTTCAAGAATGTCTTAGCTCAATGGGGTATCCAAAAAGAGGAATCAGACTCTATTAGACATGGTCCAATCCATGATAAGCTTCACAGATCTTCCTATCTTTTTTAGGGACATGTGTTACTTTTATCTATTTATCTTTTGTATAGGGTTTCCTCTAAATCGGTTCCTACCATACCATACAAGTTATGACATGGTAAGAAGCTAACTCTTGGTTATCTCAAGATTTAGGGATGTCCGACCCATATCAAACAATAGCAGACAGACAAGTTAGAGGCTAGATCATTTAAAGCTTGTTTTATAGGATATTCTAAAGAATCTATGGGATATTATTTCTATCTTTCTGAGGATCACAATATGATTGTGAGCCATCATGCCATCTTCTTGAAAAAAGAGTTTATCCAAGATGGAGACAGTGGAAGGAAGATTGAGCTCGAAGAGAAGGTCTCTGAAGAGCATCGAGTCCAAGAACTTGAACCCGATAATAAGTCAGTAGATGTGGTACCTCCTTCACCTCGTAGATAAAGTAGGATCTCTCGTCTTCTTGAAAAGTACTTAGGTTTCTTACAAAGGATCTAGAAAGAGCATTCCTTGTGGGAGATAGGGACATTAGGAATGATCCTAAAATCTATGATGAGGCGATGTTAGATATAGACTCCGAAAATAGAAGAAAATGATGAAGTCAGAAATTGACTTCATGCATTCCAATTAGGTTTGGACCTTAGTAGATCCACCTGAAGGTATTGTACCCATTGGGTGTAAATAGATCTATAAAAGAAAAATAGCTTCGGAAGATCAGGTAGAGACCTATAAGGTAAGGTTGGTTGCAAAAGATTATAGTCAATGCGAAGGTATTAACTATCAAAAAATATTTTTGCTTGTGGCTATGCTGAAATCCATCCAAACTCTACTTGTGATTGTGACTTTTTATAATAATAAAATATGACAGATGGATATAAAAATTATCTTCCTAAATAGATATCTTGAGAAAGATATCTACATGGAATAGTGATCACAAGGTCTGCAAGCTGCAAAGATCCATATATGGATTCAAGCAGGCATCTTAGAGTTAAAATGCTCGCTTTAATGATGTGATCAAAATATTTGATTCCATCAAAAATAAGGAGTCGTATGTGTACAAAAAGGCCAGTGGGAGCACTGTCACATTTCTTATACTATACGTAGATGACATCCTCCTGATTGGAAATGATATTCTCATGCTAACATCGATCAATGTATGGTTGTTGTTGCCCAGCTATGCAACCCAAGAGGGGGGTGAATTGGATTTCTAAAAATTTTAAACTTAACTTACACCTTATGAAGATTATTTAATAATAGCAAGATAAGTAAGGAGAGTGTAGTTGATTCAAGGTTAATGGTTGAATGCAAGAATGCAAGAGAATAAAGAAGTTCTAAAAGGAGAGCAATTAAGCACAACACAAACAAGAAGATTTATAGTGGTTCGGTGCCAACCTTGCACCTACATCCACTCTCCAAGCTCTTACTTGGGAATTCCAATCCACTAAACTGTATTCAACTTGAATACACTCGTCGAAAACTCCAACTCTAGCTATCCCAAGCTAGTCCACTTATTTTTCAGATACAAGCCAATCCAATACAATCCGATTCAAGGTTCGGATCAACCTTCCCATGTTTTGAAATCCTTCCAAAATAAAAATAATAACTCAAAGAGAGTATTACAATTAATTGCATAAAAAATACATATGAAGCTCCTTTAATGAGTGAATGAAGTTTTAAATACACTTTACTCAAGTAGAAGAAAGCTCTTTCTGATTTTCTCAAGGTGGTTAGAGACTTGAATGAGTGCTTGAGGAGTTGGTGGACTTGAATTAAAAGCTTCTTGAATGCTTTAAGTGGGCTCTTGCTTAGGGTTGAAAAGAATGCTTGAAGAACCTCTTTCAAAAATCTCTTTCTATTTTTTATATCTTGATTCCCTCCTTTAAGTCTCCTTTTATATCTTCAAATAATGGTGGAGAGTAATCTGGACTGAAATAGAGCCGTTAGAGTACATTAAATGAGCATTAAATGCAATTAAAATGGGTTAAAAACTAGCCGTTGCAGAACTTTCCCATCACAGGAGTCGACTCATAGGGTCGACTCATGCTCATGGGTCGACTCATAGGATCGACTTCTGTGGAACAGAATAAAAATGACCATTCTATAATTTTGGCCTGTAAAGCAGCAGAGGTCGACTTATAGGATCGACTCATGCCAATGAGTCGACTCATAGGGTCGACTCACAGAGAATGCCAGCCAAAATTTTAGCATGCCGTTCAGCTCTTTAAGCTATGAGTCGACTCATGAGGTCGACTCAAAAATAAAAACCTAGTTTTCTTGCAGAATATACTTCCAAAAATGTTGAACTTTTCTCCAGTAGACTACACGTCTTTTGTTCTTGCTCTTGAGGCTTCTGAATCAGGTATTGATAAAATTACAATTTTGCTCCTGAAATGCAATTAGTCTTTTTTCAAGCCAAGATCATTAGTAATCTCCTCAAATACTTTGTAATCATCAAAATCAATTCAAGGAGCAACAATCTCTCCTTTTTTGATGATGACAAAATACTTGAGCAAAAGCATATATAAAGCATTGAACATGAATTTCAAATTTATAAAGATGCATCACTTAAATATCATAGTCAAGTATTGGAACGAAATGCATCATAAGCAGTTTAAAGACAGATTTGAAATTTGCTATAAATTTAAAATTTACTTATAAATTTAAAATTTGCTTATGATTTGTGCTCAATCTCAATCTTAATGCTCAATCTTTGCTCTTATTGCTTTGTTATTGCTCTTTACTTAATGTTCAATCTTCATTGCTCTTATTGCTTTGTTCAATTTCAGTCTTGATTCTCTACTCCTCCTTTTTGACAGCATCAATTGAGATTCTCTACTCTCTCTTTTTTTTAATATATTTTCTATTCCTTCCTTTTGATGGGATCAATTTTACTTCTTTAGCTTCCTTCTGTATTGCTTATTTCTTTATTGCTTATTGTTTTACTCCCCCTCAATATAGCAATCATAAAAGATATATCAATTTATTTATTTAAAAGATATTGCTATTCAAGCATTTCACAATTTAAAAGTAATTCAAGTTGATCACATTCAGAGATATTCATTGAAAGTCAAAGTGTATATATATATTCAAAAGATGAGTGAGTACAGAGATGTTTCAATACATAAGTGTTGACTTAGAGTACAAAAGATATGGATAGAAGCTATCCAAGAGTCAGACAGTCAACATTGCATTACATGCCTTACAAGATAGATCCTAGATAAAAACTAAAGAAAAGACTGACCACACTCAATCTAGTAGATATCATGACTGGATGGATCGGAGTCTGATGAATCAGAGATTGGGTGAGGAGATGAAGGATCACATCCATGGGCTCGACCTCGATCGCATCTACCTCTACCACGGGTAGAGGTGCCAGCACGAGTGGAAGGATGAGAGGATCCTGAAGGCTGAGAAGTAAAGGACTGTGCTATAAGTGATAGTCTGATGGTGTCCAGGAGGTTTAAAGCTCTTGAAACAGATTGTAGCAGTGTAGTGAACTGAGTGGAAGCATGCTCACTAGATCCCCTGATCTCTCTCCTCAGAAAATTAAAGCCACTCTCCAAGACTCCTCGCAGTCTGGTTGCCTCCGCAGATAGGTCTGAGATCTCAGTGATGTCCTCATATGGTTGTGGATGGGCTAAAGCCAGTACTTGCCTCTGCAAGTCGAATACTCTGCCAGTCAGTCTTACTACACAACCCTCAAGCTGCTCGATGCGAACTGACTGATCAAAAATCATCTGGAACACCGTAGAGATGTGGGGGATCAGTGTCTGATCAGATACATCGTGAGATGTCGATCTCTGAACAAAAGCTGAAGTACCCATCTGACGAGATAGTATGGAAGCTACGCATAGAGATATCATCTCTATCTGGTCATCAGCCAATCTAATCTCTGAGGGAGGTGCTCTGCTATCCGGCTGCTGGACTGAAGTGTGCCTCCTCATAGACTCTGATGGCCTAGCCTCATGGTCAGAAACAAACTGAATGTCTGGAGATACAGCCCTGTGATCATGGAGAGGTGATGATGGTCCTTCCTCCTCTGCTCTGTCCTCAGCTCTCTCTTCCATATTTTTTGTCCAACCACCATCAGTCTTGAAAAATCCCATGCGGTGCAGAGTATGGTGGTTGATAGTGTCAGAGTGAGAAAGCCTAGCTACTGCCTCCCTCTCAAAGCTAACTCCAAACCTCCTGAATACTAAAGTGAGAGCCATACCGAAAGGCAAATGTGTGCCTTGGACCTATTCAAGATCTCTCTCATAGCTTCAATCATCAATGCCGGGAGGTTCAAGGGGGTTTGAGTAATGACATGATACATAATGCAGATATCCCGACCAGAGAGGAGATCATGTCTACCACTTCTAGGAAAAAATAACTTAGTTACCATTTGGTGTAGTAGCCTCATCTCAATGGAAAGGATCTTGGCCTCTAATTTGTTTAGGCTTCCCATGAAGGTTCTTCCTAGAATTATATTTATTCCCTCCTCCTTAACTGGGAGTTCCATGTTTGTGTATCCCTCACAGGATAAATGAAGAATTTCTCCCAAAAGCATAGGATCAAGGCTAATTTCTATACCCTTTACTGTGGATTTTACTGTTTCATTGCTGTAGCTCAAGTTAAATAAAATTCCCTAACAAGATCCACATAGGTATTTTCTTTAAGTGAGCAGTAGAATTTTCAACTTTGGTCCTTGATTTTTGATCCGATAGAGAATCCTTCCTTTTCAAAAAATCTGAAATCAATATTTTTACCGGGCTCTACCTTCCTATCGGAGAGAGGTATCTTACTGGGGCTAATTGGAGATCGAGATGTAGCTGGAGCAGATGCAGGAGCAGGGTCTGAAGTTGATGTGGTCTCGGTTGCTTGTCTCTTCCGGCGCACATTTTCTTCCAACCCGCGAATTGATTTCCTCCTCTGTGGAAGCTTCATCTTCGGAGCCATTTCTAGAAACAGAGCTAGCAAGGAACTTAGGAGAGCGAATGTGGGGAGAGATAAAGGGTTTTTAGGGGAAGGGTAAGGATTTTGGAAAAGAGGAGTGCCGATTTGAAGAAGATGGGTAGAGTCTAGGGCAAGCTTGACTCGCTCCAAATGAAGAAGGAGAAAAGGGAGGAGCTGGGTTTCAAGAAGACGATTTAGAGGGTGAGAGACGATGGGAGAAGAGTTTTTGGGGAAGAACTTAGGCTTGAGGAAGAAGAGAGGGAGTCTTTTAGCTTGGTGGAAGGAGGAAGACGAAAAGTTGGGTCGGCTCAAGAGAGGTTTTCCAACAAAAGGAAGCACCCGAAAGATTTGATCAAAATTATAAGTTTACCCTAGGGTCGACTCATGGCACAGAAAAATTCAGAAAAATGATGAAACAATTTGAAAAATTTGAAATATTAGGAGAAGAATGTATACCCAAACATTGATTATGAGAATGATTATTTTGGGCGTTTAAGCTCAAAAGATGAGAATTAAGCTAAAAGAATTTTTGGTATTGATATCTTAGAATCAGAGAGACACCTAAGTAGATGGATCAAGGATTCCTAGTTCTCTCCTAATTTCATAAAATCTATCTTCACTAAGGCCTTGGTAAAGATGTCAGCTAATTATTTTTCAGTACAAACATAGTCAAGAATTATGTTTTTATTTTGGACATGTTCTCTTATGAAATGATGCCTGATTTCAATATGTTTTGACCTAGAATGTTGAATTGGATTTTTAGTGAGATTTATAGCACTAGTGTTATCACATCTTATGGGAGTTTTATTAAGTTTGATACTAAAGTCTTCGAGTTGTTGCTTAATCTACAAGATTTGAGTACAACAACTTTCGGCTGTAATGTATTCGGCCTCGACCGTAGACAGTGCTACCGAATTTTATTTCTTGCTAAACCAAGAGATTAAATTAACTCCAAAAAATTGGCAAGTTCACTAGTACATTTTCTATCTAATTTACATCTAGCAAAATCGGTATTTGAATATTCTATTAAATCAATTAGTGAGTCCTTAGAATACCATAATCCTAAAGTTTGTGTACCATTTAAGTATCTGAGGATTCTTTTAACTGCATTCAAGTGTGATTCTTTTGGATTTGATTGAAAGCGAGCACACAGGCAAATACTAAACATGATATCAGGTCTACTTGCAGTTAAATATAGTAGAGAACCAATCATGCCTCTATAAAATTTTAAGTCTACACTTTTACCTTCTTCATCCTTGTCAAGCTTACATGTTGGGCTCATAGGTGTGCCAATCGGTTTGGAGTTCTCCATCCAAATCTCTTGAGTAATTCTGTTGTGTACTTACTTTGGGTGATGGAGATTTCTTTCTTTGTTTGTTTGATTTGGAGTCCGAGAAAGAATGTAAGTTCTCCCATCATGCTCATCTCGAACTCCCCCTGCATGAGCTTTGCAAAATCTTGACAAAGAGTTTCATTAGTAGACCCAAAAATAATGTCATCAACATATATTTGTATAACTAATATATCATCTTGATTTCTTTTAATGAAAAGGGTTGTGTCTACATTTCCTCTTGAAAAGCCATTATTAAGTAGAAATTTACTTAACCTTTCATACCAAACCCTGGGTACTTGTTTCAAACCATATAGAGCTTTATTTAATTTAAAAACATGATTGGGAAAAGCATGATTTTCAAAATCTGAGGGTTTTCTACATAGACTTTTTCAGCAATATATCCATTTAAAAAGGTACTTTTGACATCTATTTGAATAATTTAAATTTTATAAAGCAAGCATATGAAAGTAGAAGTCTAATTGCCTCTAATCTAGCAACAGGTGCAAAGGTCTCATCAAAATCAATTCTTTCTTCTTGGTTATAACCTTTTGCAACTAATCTTGCCTTATTTCTTATCACATTTCTATGTTCATCCAATTTATTCCTATATACCCATTTTGTGTCAATTATTGAGTAATTTTTAGGTCTTGATACTAAGGTCCATACATTATTTCTTTCAAATTGATTAAGTTTTCTTGCATTGCATTAATCCAATTATAATCTTTTTCAGCTTCATCTATAGTTTTAGATTCAAGATGAGAGACAAAAGTACAATGATTAAATACATCTTTAAGAGAAGAACGAGTTCTTACCCCATGTGTAGGATCACCAATGATTAGTTCCTTGGGGTGATTGTGATCATACCTCCATTCTTTGGGTAGATGGTTTGTACCTTGAGGTTGTTCTTGTCGTTCTTCACCTTCCTCATCTTGTTTATCTTCATATTCTTCATCATCTTGAATTTTTGAATCTTTTAGAGTGATCTCCTTCATCCCTTCTATAAGAGGATCTGCATCATCAAAACTTTCATTCTTCCTTGAAGGAAGATCGTTAGTTTCATCAAAGACAACATGTATTGACTCCTCTACTACTAAGGTTCTTTTGTTAAAAACTCTAAAAGCTTTACTAGAAGAGAAGTAACTAAGAAAAATTATTTTATCGAATTTTGCATCAAACTTTTCTAGTCTTTCTTTACCATTATTTAACACAAAATATCGACAACCAAAAACATAAAAATATGCAATGTTTGATTTTTTTTTCCTTTCCAAAGCTCATAGGAAGTTTTCTTTAAAATTTATCTAATTAAAGCATGATTTAATATGTAACATGCTGTGTTAATAGCTTCCGTCCAAAAGTATCTTGGAAGTTGCTTTCACATAGCATGGTACGGGCCATTTCTTCAAGGGTTCTATTTTTTCTTTCTACTATCTCATTTTGTTGGGGTATCCTAGGTGCTAAAAAATTATGACCAATTCCTTTTTCATCACAAAACTTCTCAAAATCTTGATTTTCAAATTCGGTTCCATGATCACTTCGAATATTTTAAATTGAAAATCCTTTCTCATTTGTGACTTTTCGATAAAACTTAGAGAAAACTTGAAAAGTTTCATCCTTATGTGCCAAAAAGAAAACCCATGTAAAATGAGAGAAATCATCAATAATTATAAAATCATATCATTTTTCTCCTAGACTAGTAGTTCTGGTAGGTCCAAATAAATCCATATGCAATAGTTCTAATGGCCTAGAAGTTGAAATAATATTTTTAGATTTGAATGAAACTCTTGTTTGTTTACCTAGTTGGCATGCATTACAAATTCTATCTTTTCAAAATTTAATTTGGGTAAACCAATAACCAATTTCTTTTTAATGAGTTTTGAAAGTGAATGCATGCTAATATGTGCAAGCCTACGATGCCAAAGCCAACTAGTCTCATTAATCTTGGCATTTAAGGATACTAGGCATTGCATGTTTATTTTGGATAGATCATTCAAATCTACCATATAAACATTGCCATATCTATGCCCAATAAATTTAATGCCTTCATTAATAGGACTAGTTACAATGCAAACAGAGGATTCAAAAATAACTTTATATCCTTTATCACAAAATTGACTGATGCTTAATAAATTATATTTTAAACCATCTACTAATAAAATATTTTTAATAAACTTGGAGGGAGTGATACCAATGTTACCTATACCGATGATCTTTCCTTTACCATTGTCTCCAAAGGTAACCATCCCTCCATTCTTAGCATCAAGTGTGATGAATTGGGATTCATCACCAGTCATGTGTCTCGAGCATCCGCTATCAAGATACCATTTCCAATTTGCTCCTTGGGATGCTAGACACAGCTGCAAGCAAAAGTCAAGTTTTTACTTTAGGTATCCAAGCTTTCTTAGGTCCTTTTTGGTTAGTCACAATGGTTCCTTTTGGAATCCATATTTTTTTTACATTAGAATTTAAAAAATTGTTAGAGAGACAAGTGTATGACTTGTGATCTACTTTACCACATTTGAAGCAGGTAATGTTCAAAAACTTATTGTTTGAAGAGTTTACATAGATATTTTTTAGAAACTTTTGTTTCTTTAAGGGGTTGTAACCAAGACCAGCCTTATCATAAACAGCCTTTTGATTTTTAAGAATCATATTAAGTTTATTAGAACTTAAAGTGAATTTTTCAACTATTAGTTTTAGCTTCACAACTTCATTCTTTAAGTTCAGATTTTCTTGAAGAAAGGTAGATTTTTCATTTGAAATGCTCTCATTTTATTTTAGTAGAGTTTGATTCTTTGATTTTAACTCTTTATTCTTTACCCCTAGCTTCTTTAGTTCATCAATTAAATCATAAAAAGCTTCATGAAGTTCTTCAAAGATAAAGTCAACAGGAGTTGAAGAATTTACCTCATTCTCATGTGCCATAAGGCACAAGTTGGCTTGTTCAGTTGAGTCTTCTTCTTCGGAGCTTGACTCATCACTTCCACTCCAAGTAGCCATCATGGCCTTCTTCTTGTACTTCTTGAGATCCTTCTTTAGTTGTGGGCATTCAGACTTGAAATATCCCGATTTCTTGCATTCATAGCAGATAAGGGGTTGGTCTTTATCCTTTTCTTTACTATATTTTCCTTTTGTGGGTGGCCTCTTCCTCATTCCTTATTTTTTTTTCTTCAAAAATTTTTTAAACATTTTAGTAATGAGAGCCATTTCTTCATCTTGCTCTTCATTTTTCGTATCATCAGTTTCTTCATCAAGTTGAGCCATGGATTTGAGGGCGATTGTCCTCTTCTTTTTGACTTCTTCTTCTTGGTGTTGTTTCATGCTCAACTCATGTATCATCAGTGATCCTAGAAGCTCTTCCAAGGGTAGAATGTTCAGATCCTTGGCTTCTTGGATGGCGGTCACTTTGACTTCTCAAGTTCTTGGTAATGACCTAAGAATCTTCCTCACGAGGTCACTGTTAGAATAAGACTTACCAAGATTTTTCAGACCATTTATAATATCAGTAAAATGAGTAAACATTTCAGTTATAGATTCTTCATGCTCCATTTTAAAAAGTTCATATTTATGCACGAGCATGTTAATTTTGGATTCTTTTACTTGATTAGTACCTTCATGAATTACTTCTAATCTATCCCATATTTCTTTAGCAGACATGGATGTTGAAATACGATTGAATTCATTAGCGTCTAGTGCACAATACAAAACATTCATGGCTTTAGCATTTAGTTGGGTCATTTTTCGGGTTTGGTTGATTCCATACCATCGATAATTTTAATGGGTGTGAGGGCCGTTTACTATGATACTCCACATATCATGTCAAGTGCTTGAATGAAGATTTTCATCCGAGCTTTTCAATAGGTATAGTTTGATTCATTAAAAAGTGGAGGTCTGTTAGTAGACTGCCCCTCGGCTAGAGAAGTGCCAACTTGAGTTACCATAGATCTTTAGCTCTTTGATTGGTTAAATCAAAGTAGGGCTAGAGCACTGGGCTCTGATACCACTTGTTGCCCAGCTATGCAACCCAAGAGGGGGGGTGAATTGGGTTTCCAAAAATTTTAAACTTAACTTACACCTTATGAAGATTATTTAACAATAGCAAGATAAGTAAGGAGAGTGTAGTTGATTCAAAGCTAATGGTTGAATGCAAGAGAATAAATAAGTTCTAAAAGGAGAGCAATTAAGCACAACACAAACAAGAAGATTTATAGTGGTTCGGTGCCAACCTTGCACCTACATCCACTCTCCAAGCTCCTACTTGAAAATTCCAATCCACTAAACTGTATTCAACTTGAATACACTCGTCGGAAACTCTGACTCTAGCTATCCCAAGCTAGTCCACTTATTTTTCGGATACAAACCAATCCAATACAATCCAATTCAAGGTTCGGATCAACCTTTCCATATTTTGGAATTCTTCCAAAACAAAAATAATAACTCAAAGAAAGTATTATAATTAATTGCATAAAAAATACAGATGAAGCTCCTTTAATGAGTGAATGAAGCTTTAAATACACTTTACTCAAGTAGAAGAAAGCTCTTTCTGATTTTTCAAGGTGGTTGGAGACTTGAATCAGCGCTTGAGGAGTTGGTGGATTTGAATTAAAAGCTTCTTGAATACTTTAAGTAGGCTCTTGCTTAGGATTGAAAAGAATGCTTGAAGAACCTCTTTCAAAAATCTCTTTCTATTTTCTATATCTTGATTCCCTCCTTTAAGTCTCTTTTTATATCTTCAAATAATGGTGGAGAGTAATCTGGGCTGAAATAGAGCCGTTAGAGCACATTAAATGAGCATTAAATGCAATTGAAATGGGTTAAAAACTAGCCGTTGCGGAACTTTTTCGTCACAGGGGTCGACTCATAGGATCGACTCATGCTCATGGATCGACTCATAGGGTCGACCTCTGTGGAACAGAATAGAAAATGACCATTTTATAATTTTGGCCTGCAAAGCAGCAGAGGTCAACTCATAGGGTCGACTCATGCCAATGAGTCGACTCATAGGATCGACTCACAGAGAGTGCCAGCCAAAATTTCAGCGTGCCATTCTGCTCTTTAAGCCATGAGTCGACTCATGGGGTCGACTCAAAAATAAAAATCTGGTTTTCTTACAGAATATACTTCCAAAAATGTTGAACTTTTCTCCAGTAGACTGCACGTCTTTTGTTCTTGCTCTTGAGGCTTCTGAATCAGGTATTGATAAAATTACGATTTTGCTCCTGAAATGCAATTAGTCTTTTTTCAAGCCAAGATCATTAGTAATCCCCTCAAATACTTTGTAATCATCAAAATCAATTCAAGGAGCAACAGTTGTCAAAAGGAGTTCACCATGAAAGACCTAAGAGAAGTTTTCTACATTCTTGGTATAAAGGTCTATAGAGATAGATCTAAGAGAATGCTAGGACTCTCACAGCATATGTATATAGAGGAGGTGCTGAAAAGGTTAAATATAGAAAACTCCAAGAAAGGTCTTTTGTCCCTTAGACATGGCATTCATCTCTCCAAGAAGATGTGCCCTGACATACCTGAGGAGATCTAATGCATGAGCAAGATCCCTTATGCTTCGACAATAAGGAGCCTTATATATGCCATGTTGTGTACACGACCTGATATAGTCCTTACCGTGAGTGTCACGAGTAGATATCAGGTGAATCCAGACGAAGAGCTTTGGATTACTGTAAAGAACATCCTTAAGTACTTGAGAAGGACTAAGGATTTGTTCTTGATCTTTGATGGAGGATCGAGCTAAAAGTGGAGAGATACATCGATTCAAACTTCATGTCTGATGTCAATGATAGAAGGTCTACATCGAGATGTATTTTTCTGAATAATAGAGGATCGGTTAGTTGGAAGAGTTTCAAGTAGTCGGTAATTGTAGATTCGACTATGGAAGCTGAGTACATCACCATGTCTGAAACTACTAAAGAAGCATTCTGGTTCAAAAAGTTTATTGCGAAGCTGGTGTGATGCTATCAGATGTCATTGCACTGCACTATGATAACAACGGCACCATAGCGCTAGCTAAGGAGCTCAGGTCTTACCAGAAGTCTAAGCATATAGAATGGTGGTTCTACTTCATATACGAATACCTCGAGAAAAAGTTCATCGAGGTGCAGAGAGTCGACTCCACGTAAAAAGTGGTGGACCCACTGACCAAGTCTCTCAGCTAGTAGAAGATCGAAGCTCATCTTGAGAAAATAGATCTTAGGTATATGACCAATTGGCTTGAGGTCAAGTGGGAGTTTGTTAGATGAGTGCTCTAGAAGTCAATTATTGGTTGGCATATTATGTAATTTTAGAGAATAACTTTGTACTTGTAATACATTTATTATTAGTAAAGGATAATTTTTTTCTAATTATGTTTATGTGTCCATGATTTATCCGAGAAATTAACAAAGATATTTTGTATATTTTCAAGGTGTTGAGAATTTGAGATATACATTATTAGTGGTCAGTTTCTAAATACTTCCGATCGAAGGGTCGTGATAGAGGACAGTGATCCATCCACTTTAGATCGGTGCATGGACCACCTCCTTTTTGGATAGATGAGTCTCGGATCTATAGTGTGAAAATACTAGGGTGAGATTGCAGATGGTTGTTAGAGAAAAACTTACACTGAGCATGACCAATACGAAAAATTATTTGGATATCTACTTACTCATTAGTGATCTTCTTGATGCTGCAATAGTGTGAGTGATCTTTTGATCTACTGTGTATCGACTATTCATAGTGAGGCTACTGTAGTTTTACTACACGTTCACTTAGTCCCTAGTCATTCAGATCTTTGTTGTGTATGTTGGCTATGGTGGATTCAGGTTCATTGTTAGGAGTAAGGTGTATCTAAATGAAATCTATCAACCTTGATAGAAAAGGAGAGTCCTATGCGATTCGTAAGACTGAGTTCAGAAAGTCTTTGGCCAAAGCAAGTGTGAATACTGGAAAAGAGTTTTCATGGGATTCATAAGTGAACTCGAGTCAAGCCAATCTGGTATATGACTAACGTTGGGGTTTGATGAATTCTCCATGACCTCCATCTAGTCGGGACTCACGATAGAAGGACTGAATCACATGATAACTATACTTAGGAGTTTATTATTTCATTCTGCTAGATTGCCATTACATACTGTTAGGTATCATTAGTGAATTGTGGGACTCATCGAGTGTTGTCTTGATGATCGATGATCCTCAAAATACAGAGTTGAAATTGTTCCAACCCATCGAAAAGAGTTTCGATGATATTATGATGGGGATCACAATATATCTCACTATCAGATAGAATAGAATCTATAGAGTCACATACAAAAGAGATTCTTGTCTGATCAAATGGTTGATTAACGATTATGAATCATTGAAGGACATAATCATCAATATGATTGATGATTAACCTTAAGCAAAAGTTGTAATTACGTAATTCACTAAGTATTAATGAATTATAAGAGGATTAATTAGCAATTGAATTACTAATTAGCTTAATTTAATTGTGTTGGGTATAAAATACCCACAGCCGAAACCCCCAGCGGAGTCGACGGCGGAACGAAACGGCTCCGCCCGGACTCCTACGGGAGCCGGGCTCCGCCTCCAACATCAGCTGCAGAACAGCTCCGCCCGGACTCCTACGGGAGCCGGGCTACACCACCGACATCGATAACAGCACAGCTCCGTCCGGACTCCTACGGGAGCCGGGCTCCGCCTTCGACATCAACAGTAGCTCGGCTCCGCTCGGACTCCTACGGGAGCCGGGCTCCGCCTTCGACATCAACAGCAGCTCGGCTCCGCCCAGACTCCTACGGGAGCCGGGCTCCGCCTTCGACATCAACAGCAGCTCGGCTCCGCCCGGACTCCTACGGGAGCCGGGCTCCGCCTTCGACATCAACAGCAGCTCGGCTCCGCCTGGACTCCTACGGAGCTGAGCTCCGCCTTCGACATCAGCAGCAGCTCGGCTCCGCCCGGACTCCTACGGGAGCCGGGCTCCGCCTTCGACATCAGCAGTAGCTCGGCTTCGCCCGGACTCCTACGGGAGCCGGGCTCTGCCTTCGACATCAACAGCAGCTCGGCTCCGCCCGGACTCCTACGGGAACCAGGCTCCGCTCTCAGTATCAGCTGCTGGTAAGCTCCGTCCGGACTCCTACGGGAGCCGGACTTTATCTTTAACTTTGATTACAGAGGGCTCCACCCAGACTCCTACGGGAGCCGGGTTCTGCTTTCAGTATCCACTGCAGGTAAGCTCCATCCGGACTCCTGCAGGAGCCGGACTCCACCCACGATCCCAACCAAAAGGAGGACCCCTCCCGGACTTCTACAGAGGCCGGACTCCGACCGCTGCCGAGCCTCGACCAACAGATCCGTGCCCCCTGGCAGATCCCAATAACAACCATGATTCTGTTCCACTTCCTGTAGCGGATTCCGTGCGGCTCCATCACCCCCTGCGACGGACCCATTACTCTCTGACAGGCTGTGTCAACAGCCACGATTCTGCTCCGCTCCCTACGGCAGGTGCTGCACGATTCCACTACTCGCTGACAACTAGCGACAACGGACGCCGCTCCACTACCTGCAACAGGCCCTACGTGGCAGGCTATGACAATAGCCACGAGTCTACCCCACTACCCTTCGCAATAAATTCCCCTGACCACGGGCGGCCCACTACCAGACGGTTACAAATGTCACCATCAATCCGTTGTCTCCTTCGCCTATAAAAGGGGGACCCAGATACGTTATTCTCTAAGCTCATTTCTTATCTCAAAACTCTGCTAAATTCTCCGTTCGAGCACTCCATTCTTGTTGAGGCAGAGAACTGACTTGAGCGTCGGAGGGTCTTGCGGAGCAACCCAACCTCCGGTTTAGACTTCCCTTGCAGGTCCCGCGGCGACCGCGGCTTCCCCGACTCCAGCTTCTCCGGCGCAGGTAGATTTTTGCACCAACAGGATTGGCGCTAGAGGAAGGGGTGTGTCTTCGCAGCACCCTTATTCTTGAAGGAGCGCTCAACGGACCCGCTTCCGCCATCTTTTTCGATGCCCAATCCTCCTTCCCCCATCTGATGCCCTCTCACGAGGTCTCTGCACAACTACCTCCGGCTATGGTCGCCGATAAAGGGTGGCCGGATGACCAGTCTCCGCCGGATTCCGTCAACGTCATCTCGGGGGAATCCCGGCAGGAGGCAATCAGCACATCAGCTGCATCCCTCAAGCGGCAAAAAGTTGAAGAACCCATAGCCTTCACTGAAGAAGACGCCCAGGAGTCCAATTCCCTCATAACGACGCGGTCGTAGTTTCCCTGAACATAGCAAATTACGATGTCCGTCGCATTCTCGTCGACAACGGGAGTTCGGCCGACATCTTGTTCTACAACGCCTTTTCAAGAATGGCCACTCTTGGCGGTCATCTAAGGCCGATTTGCTCCCCTTAATAGGGTTTACCGGCGACGCCGTTCCGACGGAAGGAATGATAGCTCTAACTGTGACCGCGGGTCAGCATCCAAAGCAGTCCAAAGCCCTGGTAAATTTCTGGTGGTAAAGATGCCATCTGCCTACAATGCAATTCTTGGCCGACCCGGCCTCAATGCCCTCAGAGCTGTTGTTTCAACCTACCATTTGAAATTAAAGTTTCCCACCAGCAAGGGATCGGAGAAGTCCGGGGAGACCAAGCGCTGGCCAGGCATTGCTACAACATTGTCTTGCAAAGAAATGATCAAGCGGACCTCTGTCCAGTCGACGGATTGGATGCGCGCGATGACCTCATGAAGAGAGGGGCGGTCCAATCGAAGACCTAATACCAATTCCTTTGAATGATGGGAATGCGGAGCATGTGGTGTTAATTGGCTCCAACCTGGAGGAGGAGGTGCGGACGCGTCTTGTGGATTTCCTCCGAAGGAATGCGGACGTTTTCGCATGGGTCCCGACGGATATGCCGGGGATCGACACAGAAGTCATGGAACATCATCTGGCGGTCGACCCCAAACATCGGCCGACGAAAGAAAAAATCCAGAGTCATGCCCCGGAGAGGCAGAAGGCAATAGCCGAGGAAGTGGATAAGCTTCTCAAGGTCAGATTTATCAAAGAAGTCAATTATCCTGAGTGGATCTCCAATGTTGTTCTGGTCAAGAAAGCAAGCGGCAAGTGGAGGATGTGTATCGACTTCAAAAAGCTGAATAAGGCCTGTCCAAAAGATAGCTACCCCCTTCCCAGGATCGACCAACTGGTGGATGCTACCTCGGGCCATGAGCTCCTCACTTTTATGGATGCATTCTCTGGTTATAACCAGATTAGAATGGCATCGAAAGATGAAGAAAAGACAGCTTTCATCACTAATCGCGGCCTTTACTGCTACAGGGTCATGCCGTTCGGCCTCAAGAACACGGGCGCCACCTATCAACGACTGGTGAACAAAATCTTCAAAAGCAGATCGGCCGAAACATGGAGGTTTACGTGGACGATATGCTTGTAAAAAGCAGATCTTCCGGAGATCATGTCGCCGACCTCGAAGAAACTTTTGGCGCTTTTCGAAAGTACAGAATGAAGCTGAATCCGACCAAATGCGCCTTTGGGGTAACCTCAGGAAAGTTCCTGGGCTTCATAGTATCGGGGTGCGGGATTGAGGCCAATCCAGAGAAAATTCGCACCATCCAAGAGATGACCGCCCCGAGGTCGATCAAGGAGGTCCAGTGCCTCACGGAAGGATTGCAGCTCTTAATCGCTTTGTCGCGAGGTCGGCCGAACGATGTTGCCCTTCTTCCAAACCCTCAAGCAGCCGAAGAACTTCTGTTGGACCCCTGAATGCCAACAGGCATTCGAAGAATTAAAAGGCTACCTTAGCTCACCTCCACTGCTGGCAAAGTCCGAACCTGGGGAGGAATTATTTTTGTACCTGGCAGTCTCTCCCACAGCCCTCGCAGCAGTCCTTGTCAAAGAAGAAATGAAAGTCCAGCGGCCGGTCTACTACATTAGCCGTGCGCTGAGGGACGCCGAGACCAGGTATGCTAAATTAGAAAAACTGACCTACGCCTTGTTGATTGCAGCTCGGAGACTCCGACCTTACTTTCAAGGGCACACGGTGACACTACTCACCGATCAACCGATCAAGGCGGTTTTGCACCGAGCTGATACCTCTGGAAGAATGGCAAAATGGGCAATCGAGCTCACAGAATTCGACATCAACTACAAACCTAGACCAGCAATAAAGGCCCAAATATTGGCAGATTTCATAGTAGAGTGCACCATCCCCTAGGAGGCCGAACTTGAGCAAAGCAAAGTTGACGACCTGAAGGCTCGACCGAACTCCCCCAACGAAGAAGTCAGCCCCTCCGATTGCTTTTGGACCCTCTATGTGGATGGATCTTCCAACATGGCAGGCGCGGGTGCAGGACTAATATTGGTCAGTCCGATGGGAGTCATCGCGGAGTACGCTCTGCGTTTCGAGTTCCCCGCAATAAACAATGGAGCGGAATATGAAGCTCTGATTGCAGGATTAAGGGTCGCCAAAGAGCTTGGAATAGGTCGACTCCGGGTGCACAGCGACTCCCAACTTGTGGTGGGGCAAGTCAGCGGAAACTATGAAGCACGGGAGGACAATATGACCAAATATCTTGAGAAAGTGAAGGAGTTCACCCCCACCTTTAGCAGTTTCGACATCAGGCAAATTCCAAGGTCGGAGAATACCAGAGTCGATCTTCTCTCCAAACTGGCGACATCGGCTCCGGCCGAATTGCCCAAAGGCATCCTCTTTGAAGTTTTAAAACATCCGAGTACGGAAGAACCGCGGCCTGTAATGGAGATCGACCACGAGCCCAGCTGGGTCGACCCACTGACAACCTATCTTAAAGATGGGGTTCTCCCCCAGGACGCGAAAGAGGCCCGGAAGCTCCGAAATCAAGCCTCCCGGTACATCCTTTATGAGGGCAAATTGTACAAAAGATCATACTCCTTGCCCCTCTTAAGGTGTCTCCGGCCCTCAGAAGCTGACTACGCTTTATGGGAAGTACACGAGGGAGCTTGCGGAAACCATTTGGGTGCCAGATCTTTATCCCACAAGCTACTCCGCCAAGGGTACTACTGGCCAACAATGCATCGTGATTCGGCCGAATATGTCAAGAAGTGTGATCGATGCCAGAGATACGCCAATGTCCAGAGACAACCCGCTACCGAGCTCACACCCTTGAGTGCCCCATGGCCTTTTGCACAGTGGGGGATGGATATTCTTGGCCCCTTTCCCATGGCGTCCGGTCAAAGGAAGTTTCTCCCTGTAGCGATCGACTACTTCACCAAATGGGTCGAGGCCGAGCCATTAGCAAAAATCACAGAAGCGAAAGTGCAGGATTTCATCTGAAAATCAATCATATGCAGGTTCGGTTTGCCTAGAACCCTAATCACTGATAATGGACGGCAATTCGCGGGAGCCAGATTCGCTGAATTCTGTGAAGATCTAAACATCTCCCACAACTTCACATCAGTGGCCCATCCTCAGGCAAACGGCGAAGCTGAGGTAACTAACAGAACCCTTTTGCAGAGAATTAAGACAAGGCTTGAAAGAGCGAAAGGAACTTGGGCGGACGAGCTTTATCATGTGCTATGGGCGTACCGAACTACCCAGAGGTTGCCTACAGGGGAGACTCCCTTTGCTTTAGCCTTTGGTATGGAAGCCGTCATCCCGATCGAGCTTAAACTCCCGTCGGCATGAGTCGTGGCATTCGACGAACCCCAAAATGCACAAAGTCTCAGAGCCAACCTCGACCTGCTGGAAGAAAGGCGGGAGATTGCTCAGGTTCGAATGGCAGCCTACAGACAGAAAGTTGCCCGATATTACAACGTCCGGGTCAAGAACAAGGCATTTAAAGCAGGAGATCTAGTGCTCCGACGAGCTGCTATCTCGCAACCACAGGGCCAGGGAAACTTGCCCCAAACTGGGAGGGACCTTACGAGGTCAAGGAAGTAGTCCGACCTGAACTTATTATCTTAAGGAGCTCGGAGGAGCCGACCTCCCGCGACCATGGAACTCAGAAAACTTACGGATGTACTACCAGTAATTTCGTCCTAATCAAAAAATGCGTGCCCATATGTCTTGGGACAATTCAAGCAAACTGTATCAAAAATAAGAGGGCAACCTCTTAAAGTCGAAGGCCCGGTTCTTTTAGACCGGATGGGGGGAGAGGCCTTACAACGCCCTAATGTGCCTCCGCAGCCCTGTTAGGGACAGGAGGAGAACCTCGCCCTAACTTGAGCAAAGTCGAAGGCCTGGTTTTTTTAGACCGGATGGGGGGAGAGGCCTCGCAACGCCCATATGTGCCCCCACAGCCCTGTTAGGGACAGGAGGAGAACCTCGCCCTAACTTGAGCAAAGTCGAAGGCCCGATTTTTTGAGACCGGATGGGGGGAGAGGCCTTACAACGCCCTAATGTGCCCCTGCAGCCCTGTTAGGGACAGGAGGAGAACCTCGCCCTAACTTGAGCAAAGTCGAAGGCCCGGTTCTTTTAGACCGGATGGGGGGAGAGGCCTTACAACGCCCTAATGTGCCCCCGCAGCCCTGTTAGGGACAGGAGGAGAACCTCGCCCTAACTTGAGCAAACTCGGAGACCCGGTTCTTCTAGACCGGATGGGGGAGAGACCCCACAGCGCCCTAAAGCGCCCCCGCAAGCCAGGCTGGTAACGCGAGGAGGACCTCATGCCGACCCAAGCAAAACGAAAGGTCCGGACTCCTACGGGAGCCGGGTCCCAACGACAAAGAAGGCTCCACCCGGACTCCTACGAGAGCCGGATTCCAGCGACAAAGAAAACTTCACCCGGACTCCTATGGGAGCCGGGTTCCAACGATAAAAAAGATTTCACCCGGACTCCTACAGGAGCCGGGCTCCATCGCCGACGTCAGCTACAGGACAACCCCGTCCGGACTTCTACGGAAGCCGGACTTTGCCTATGACTTTGATTGCAGGAAAGCGAAAAGTTTGCCCTGGCCCCTACGAGAGCCAAGCTACTCCAACTTCAGGAGGACTTCTCCGCTCAGACTCCCAAGGGAGCCGGACTCAGCTCCGACTTCAACAGAGAAAAAACCCAAGCAAAAAGGAAAGCGAACAGTGCCCGAAGGCAACGGAAGCCTGAACCCCCAAATTCAAGCCTTAGGAGGGACTCCGAGCCCGAAGGGCCCCAAGCGAACCAGCAGCCATCGACGGAATGACAATCGGATATCTTCGAATGGTGTGAGAACCGAAAAAGTAGCTCGGCAAACGACAACCCCACATGAATGAAGAGGTCGCCGACGACCTTGGGACGACGTGATACAGACAAAGAGAAGGAAAGGAAAATGAAGAAATTGACAGGCAACTATTTAATGCGAGATGCAGACGAGGTAACAAAATCTCTTTTTCATTTAATAAGAGTATACGTTACAGGACCCGATGGGTCAAGGAAAAAAAGAAAAAGAAGATACACGTCATTACAAGTCTCGCAAGCAGGGTTCGGGCAGGACGAACCGGAGGCTGCTCCGAGCTACGAACTCCTCTCTCCGTCTTTCAGTCGCGTTCTCCAGTGCGTGTAACAGCTCTCGCCCCATCTCGCCTCATTCTGTTTCCGAAGTCCCAACCCTAGCGGGAAAGGGGTGGGATAGATCTCCGGAGACGGTAAGGGCAACGGCGGCAGTAGCGAAGACCTGTTTCAAGAAGAACCGGAGTCACCTCGGAAGCGGTAGCGACGCTAGAGATGTGCCTCATCTTCGAATGCCCCACAACAGCCGCCACCCAAATTGCTCCGGCAAGGTCGGCATGCGCTACTTCCACCGTCCCCGCAATAAGTTCCACTGCCCCGCCATCGACGCCGACCGCCTCCGGTCCCTCGGCCCCGACGGCGTTAAGGATCCCGTCATGGCTTATGACGGCAGCTCTGCCCTCTTGACCGGTATCACCCCGCCTTGCTGCTCCAAAATTCGCAGGCAGAATAACTTCACCGACAGCCCCCGTTATTAAACCCCTGTTGTTGAAGGAATTCTTCCTCGAGTCCCCTTTAAAACGACGGAGATTCTCACCGGCCGCCATTCTCCTCCTCACCTTCCTCCAAGCCTAAAAATCCCCTCAAGGACGGCTTTCGGGGTAGAGGACATGGTGTAGGGACCCTCAGAGAAGAATTGGGGGGGGGCTGAAGGAGGCAAGGACTGGTGCGAGGGAAGCAAGACCCTCAGGGGAAAGAAAAATGCCAGGATGAAGCCATGAAAGGACTGAGGGGTTTAAATAGCCGACGGATCCTGGCGCAGTTATGGCGGTGAGTATTCCTGGGCCAGCTGGTGTGTGCCACGTGTCGCGCTTATCCGCTTCATTGCTATCGAGGGTTGACTGCTCGCAAATTCTCGTGGCACGGCGCTTGGGATCGCATTTCAACAGGGGTTCCGAAAAGACTCTTCAGGTCACCTTCACCGAAAAGCGGACTCTGACGTACACGCATTAAATGCCAAAATATCTGGAGGCGACAGTGCGCAGGATTCGAAGGGACGTTTCCGGCTGTACCCATCTCGCTCTCTGTACTTCCTTCGTTTGAAATTCAAACTCGAAAGTAGGGGGACTAGTGTTGGGTATAAAATATCCACAGCCGAAACCCCCAGCGAAGTCGACGGCGGAACGAAACGGCTCCGCCGAACTCCTACGGGAGCCGGGCTCCGCCTCCAACATCAGCTGCAGAACAGGTCCGCCCGGACTCCTACGGGAGCCGGGCTACACCACCGACATCGATAACAGCACAACTCCGCCCGGACTCCTACGGGAGTCGGGCTCCGCCTTCGACATCAACAGCAGCTCGCTCCGCCCGGACTCCTACGGGAGCCGGGCTCCGCCTTCGACATCAACAGCAGCTCGGCTCCGCCCGGACTCCTACGGGAGCCGGGCTCCGCCTTCGACATCAACAGCAGCTCGACTCCGCCCGGACTCCTACGGGAGCCGGGCTCCGCCTTCGACATCAGCAGCAGCTCGGCTCCGCCCGGACTCCTACGGGAGCCGGGCTCCGCCTTCGACATCAACAGCAGCTCGACTCCGCCTGGACTCCTACGGGAACCAGGCTCCGCTCTCAGTATCAGCTGCTGGTAAGCTCCGTCCGGACTCCTACGAGAGCCGGACTTCATCTTTAACTTTGATTGCAGAGGGCTCCACCCGGACTCCTACGGGAGCCGGGTTCCACTTTCAGTATCCACTGCAGCTAAGCTCCATCCGGACTCCTGCGGGAGCCGGACTCCACCCACGATCCCAACCGAAAGGAGGACCCCTCTCGGACTTCTACAGAGGCTGGACTCCGACCGCTGCCGAGCCTCAACCAACAGATCCGTGCCCCCTGGCAGATCCCAATAACAACCATGATTCTGTTCCACTTCCTGTAGCGGATTCCGCGCGGCTCCATCACCCCCTGCGGCGGACCCATTACTCTTTGACAGGCTGTGTCAACGGCCACGATTCTGCTCCGCTCCCTGCGGTAGGTGCTGCACGATTCCACTACTCGCTGACAACTAACGGCAACGGACGCCGCTCCACTACCTGCAACAGGCCCTACGTGGCAGGCTATGACAATAGCCACGAGTCTACCCCACTACCCTTCGCAATAAATTCCCCTGACCATGGGCGGCCCACTACCAGACGGTTACAAATGTCGCCATCAATCCGTTGTCTCCTCCGCCTATAAAAGGGGACCCAGATACGTTATTCTCTAAGCTCATTTCTTATCTCAAAACTCTGCTAAATTCTCCGTTCGAGCACTCCATTCTTGTTGAGGCAGAGAACTGACTTGAGCGTCGGAGGGTCTTGCCGGAGCAACCCCACCTCCGGTTTAGACTTCCCTTGCAGGTCCCGACGGCGACCGCGGCTTCCCCGACTCCAGCTTCTCCGGTGCAGGCAGATTTTTGCACCAACAAATTGAGTAATGAGATTTGGATTAAGTCTAATTGAATTGGATTCAGTTTGACTTGGATTGGATTTGATTGGATCAAGCCTGAATGCAAGAGAGACTAATTCCTAATTTGATCAAGACTTGGATTTAGTTAATTTCTAATTAGGTTAGAAATTTATTGAGGAGAATGGATTTCTAATTGGATTAGGTTCTTTCTTCTCTTTGGGTTCAACCAAATCAGATCTAGATTGAGACTAAATAAGAAACCCTAAAGTCCTAACTCACTAAGACTCTCTCCCCTTATGCACACCCTAGCATCCACGCTAAAGCATCTCATGGAAAAATAGTTTGGCATGAAATTGTTTCTATATGAAAGGAGAGGGCGCAGAGAAAGGTGGGTGGCAAATGTGATGAGTCATCATTCTTATCTCTTTCTAATTTGAATTTGATTCAAATCAAGAGATGAGGATAAAATGGAAACATATCAAGGGGGTTATGAAAAGTTTTGTGGCACCATCACATTTCTTTACTCGTTGAGAAAGGAGTGCACGTGAGAAAGAATCAAATCTTATTTCTTTCTCATGCCACTCCTCCCTTTTGCATTAAAATTTGGATGCCCCTTATTTGTAGCGTGCAAGATGTGTGGCACCTCCTTCAAACCCTAATCCCCTACGCCCCTTATAAATAGGGTCCAAAAGTTGGATGCCTATTATATGAGAAAAAAATAGAGAGAAAAATTCTACTCTAACGCCTAGCCTCTTCCTCTTCCCTATTCCTCCTGTTCTTCTCCATCTCTAGAGGGTTTGTGAGATTTGAGAAGAAGCTATTTTAGCCATCAAAGAGGAGATCTCTGCAAGGGAGCTAGAATTCTAGGGAGATTACTTACCTCTGATCAGAATGAGTCCTCGTGTGGATACCTGTGGGGGCCGGACATATGCATGGCTAAAGGAACCATTCTGATCCACGATCATCGGCTGTAGTGTAATTCGACTTGCATAAGGTATTGAGATCATATCTTAATATTTATTTTTATTTTCAAATTATATGCATGCCTTAGTTCTGGACACGGATAGATGTAGATCTGATCTATTGCATGTGGGGTTAAAGGATTTAACCTAGATTATTTTTACTACATTTTTAAAATCATTTTGAAATTTATGCATGCAACCTATCTACTTTCTAATAGTATTTTATTGACCAATAATCCAATGGTCTGTAACTAAGTTAATTGAAATTGAAAAACTAGAGTAATCGATACGCCTCAAGCTTAAACAAGCATGAAGGGATATATGTTAATATACTATTTTGATTCTTGAACGGATTATTCCTACACATTTCATTTGATGATACAGAGCTATAGATACCTCCGACCCATCCATTGGATTGTTAAATTAATTTTGACCCCCTTATACCAATTCCTTCTGCCTTAAGTCTAAACTGGCATTGAGTATATTTCGATATACTCCTCTGATTCTTGAATGGATTGTTCCTACACATCCCATTCGATGATATGGATGTATCTACACCTCCAGGAAGATTGACTGTTAAGCCCTAGATCTCCTTTCTCCAACTTAAGATAGGGAGCATAATATTCTGAAGGTTTGAATCTTTCTTGTTTCTTGACTTGATTCTACCTTTCAAATATACATCTTAAGTCCAAATATTGCAAGTTTCCTCATGATAAGTATGCAAAAAAGTTTGAAATTATGCTTAGAAATTAGCTTGCTACAGTTAAAAAAATAAAATAAAAACTTAAAAATAGTACTTAAATTAGAGACCAACAAAGTAAACAAGAGAAAGAGGAAAAGAAGAAGGCACAGATCTGCCATTGAAAATAAGGCATTGCAAGTTCCTCTGCACCTTTAACCATGAGGTGGCTGCAAGCGATTATCTGCTATATAACAGACCATCCAAGCTTGCCCTATAACTATAATAACAAGAACAGAAATGCATCATCTCCATTGATCTCTCTCTAGACTCTTTAGGTGTATCTCGCACAAGCAGTCATCATAGCCTCCCTAAGCTCTCGGCCGCCTCTCCGAGCCCCCCACCCCTACCTAAGCCTAGTTTGAAAACTAGGAGTAAATTTTTTTTAAAAAAATAAAATAAAAACTAGAAAAAAATAAGGCATTGCAAGTTTCTCTGCACCTTCAACCATAAGGTGGCTGCAAGTTGTTGTTTGCAATGTAAAAGACCATCTAAGCTTGCTCTGCAACTACAACAACAAGAACAGAAATGCATCACCTCCATCAATCTCTCTCTAGACTTTTTAGGTGCATCTCACACAGGTAGTTATCATAACCTCTCTAAGCTCCTGACCGCCTCCTCGAGCTGGTTGAACTTCAGGCCAAGCCTAGGGCTTAGAGGAATGCTCCTCCAACCACCATCGGAATAGATGAGCGGACCAGAGCCGGTCCACCAGTGGTGGCTCAGCTAGAGCGGGTCAGAGTTCACATGGTTTTGGAGGAGAGAGCTCTCTCATGCTTTAGATCCCATTCTTCTAATTAATTAATTAATTAAATATCTAACTAATTAATTAAATTAATATTTAATTAATTAATTTTTTAAATACCTAATTATACTTAATTAACATAATTTAAATAAAAAAATTGACTTTTAGTGACGGCATTAGCGATGAGTGACAACATTAGCCGTCGCTAATGCCATCACTGATACTCACAATAGAAGTAGGGGGCAAATTAGTCGGGTCGGATAGGGTCATGAGTGACCCCGATCCAATCTAGTTCCTTGATCGGATCCAAATATTGGATCCAAATCCAATCCAATTGAAAATCGGATCGGATCGGATCGGATCTATAATCAAAAGTATGCCCCATTGGATCATTTGGGTCGGGTCGGGTCTATGTATAATCCGATCTCAATCTAAAAAAATTGGATCTGGCTCAGGCCCAAATCTAGTCGGGCTCGGTTCGTATGATAAACTAACATATGCGAAGTTTATAATAAAAAAATAAACTTTGCCTTGACTATTAATTTATAAGTAATTTTTTAAAATCTCACAGTCAAATTGAGTAAAACTATATAAAAAATGACAATGCTGTAATAGTATTTGAATTCTAATCCCACTCTACTTGCTCTATAGTTTACATATTGAATTCAATACAGAATTCTGATCGGGTCGGGTTGGGTTAGATCGGTTCTTAATTCAGTAAACCTGGACCCAACTCAAAATATTGAATGGGTCTAATTTTAGAACCCGACGTGGCCCTATGGATCCTTTAAAATGTGTTGGATCGTGTCTAAGCAGGTCAGACTGGGTTGGGTCATGGGTCAATCTGACCCCTTTGCAGTCTTAAATAGAAGACGGGCTGCCATATAGGGACAGAGGTGCGGATTGATGCACAGGGATTGAAAGATGAGGGGATAGCTCAGGGATGGGACATTGGCTCGGGGACGCAGCTGCGGAGAGGAGGGCACGCAGATTGGGCCATGAGAAGGCGGTGCAGGTCGGAGCTATGGGGTCAGGCCGATGGGGCAGGGGACAGCTCGAGGATGGGACGTCAGTTCGAGGATGCGACCGCAGAGATGAGGGCACATAGATGGGGTCGAGGGAAAGCAGTGCAGGTTGGGGCCATAGGGTTGGGCCGGAGGGGCAGGAGCCGTAGGGTCGGGACCGCGGGCTAAGGGCAATAGGGTAGGGGTTGTAGGGTCGGGCCGATAGGGCTAGGGTGGCGAGGTCGGGGCCGGTGGGGTTGGGGTGGCCGCGGGCATGGCCAAAGTGTGGGCTCGGGGCTGTGGGACACCAGAGCATAGGGAGTGGGGAACCATCAGGAAGGAGGCATCGGGGAGGGGAGAACCATTGAGAAGGAGGCACCGGAGAGGGAGGAACCATCGAGAAGGAGGCACCGACGAGGGGGGAACCATCGAGAAGGAGGAGGTGCTGGCGAGGGGGAAATCATGTGAAGGGGAGAGGATAAGGTGCGGGAGAGAAAATTTTTTTTCTCCTACGGGTCAGAGGGGTATTTTTGGCAGACTATTAGTGATGGTAATGTGCCATCTCTAATGCCATCGGTAAAGGTATTAGCGATAGAAAATTATCGTCATTAAAAATTAATCATCGTCGCTAATACTTTTATCAGAGAAAACTATTTTTTCATAATTTTTTAAATAATTTTCTTTCAAAATTATTAGCGATGGCAAATCTTTTCATCGCTAATTGCAGTCAGTAATTAACTAATTTAATTATGAATATAATAATTTTTTTAAAAAAATTAAAATTTATTAGCGGTAGCTTTTGTCATTGCTAATAGTCAATATTCCGTCGCTCATAGTATTAGTGACAGCTAATTTTTTAAGTCATTTTTTTGATGGTTAAAGACTATTATTAGCGATGGCTTTATTTTCTATCGCTAATATCGTCGCTAATATTCAAAATTCTTGTAGTGTCTGTTGGAATTTCATGTCCGGGAGCATGCATATATATTTCAAAATATTTTTTTTAAATAACACAGTAGAATAAAAGATTAAAATAGTTTTTAATCTAAATCATGCATGCATAAAATATAAAATACAAGGATCTACTTCATATGCTAAAATTGAACACATGTTGAATTTTATGCGAAAATTAAATATGTAATCGAATCACATACCTGTTTCACAATTTCTTTCTTTGAATCTGAATCTGAAAGAGAGTAGGTTCTTCCTTAATCGTGTAAGTATCCGATCTTTATAGCTATCCACTCAGGATCAGTCTGGAATAGTCTTTTATGATGTTGATCTTTCTTCTTCAAGAACAATCACTTTGCGAATCTGAACGAAGCCTAGATCACGATCAATTTTTTGATCTTTTTCTTGATCTTTTTCTTCTCTTCTTTTCTTGTTCTCCTTTCTTTGATTATGAAGCAACCAAGGTCTGAAAACCAGCTACCAAAGAGGACACTTAAGCTCTTCTTGGGCATGAAGATGGAGGACGCCCAACCCTTTGGGTGTTGGAACTAGAAGGGAGAAGAGAGGGAGAGATGTGGGGACTTTATGGGGGGCGTGGGACTGCTGAAAATCAGATATTTAGAGCCTTAGAGAAGGTTCTTTAAATAGGCAAAAGGTTTGAATCTTATTCAAAATCAAATAGCTCCTTAATACAAGTCCTATTTGTATTAGAAATCTTTGTAGCCTTAGATATTTGACCCCTTTAATACAAGTCCTACTTGCATTGGAGCCTTTTCACCCATTTTTTCACATGCCACATGGAGCTTAGGAAACACCCCATGCTGGTCCCACACACCCTCTATCATGTGGGTACGTCTAACTTGATCAAATCAAGTGGCACCCCAATGCAAACAATCAAAAAAATTGATTAAGGATTTGTACCCTTAATGCATATGATCCAAAATTCTAGGCACCCAACAATTAAAGTCCAATAAATCTAACTCATTTAGGTTATTATCAGGTAATTAACTCAAATTAATCTTATTAAATAAGTAATTTAAGTGTAAAAAAAAAATTGGATTCAACCATATGCTAGCAAGGTTATCTTGAACCCAATAGAGTTTCTCTAAATCCAATTGAGACTTCATAAGCCCAATTGCTTATTTCAGATCTAATCCCTTTGTTGTATGACCCCATAGATTTAATTCTATCTGATAATAAGATATACCATGATCTCTATCATAGTATCATTGAAATTTATTTCAATGAGTCGAAATGATTCCACTCTAACTCATTAAGGATTGTCAATCCTGAACAACCCTAGTGAGCTCTCACAATCCACCAGTGATACGTAGTAGTATATAATGACAACCTAGTATAACCAAATAGAACCTTGTTGCCCAGCTATGCAACCCAAGAGGGGGGGGTGAATTGGGTTTCTAAAAAATTTTAAGCCCAACAGATAACTTATGAAGAACAATGGCTTTAAATCAATATTAATTACCTAAAGCAGTATTGCAAGGATATAATAAAGAAATAAGATAAAGCGATAAAGCACACCACAAACACAAGGATTTATAGTGGTTCGGTGCTAACCTTGCACCTACATCCACTCCCCAAGATCCCACTTGGAATTTCAATCCACTATCCTTTGTATTCAACCCGAATACAAAACGTCGGAAACTCCGACACTAGCTATCCCAAGCTAGAATACAAGACGTCGGAAACTCCGACACTAGCTATCCCAAGCTAGAACACTTGTTTTTCGGGTACAAGCAAACCCAAAACACTCCGATTTCAGGTTCGGATCAACCTTTCCTTGTTTTGGAAATCCTCCAAAAACAAGAACAAAAACTCACAAAGAGTTAGAAAATTCTGAGCACAGATTAATACAATAACAGCTCCTTAAATGAGCAAATATAACAATAAAAGCTTTACTCAAATGAAGAACCCCTTTTTCGGAATTTCTCAAAGTGGATGAACGCTTGAATGCTTGAGAAGAGGTTGATTGTTGATTGAAGATCTCTTGAAAGCTTTGAACGATCTCTAGATCAAGGTTGAAACAATAGGCGTGAAGAATTCTCTCCTTGAAAGATCTTGCTTTTCTCTTTCACAATCTCTCTGGTATATTGTGGATCCTCTCTCTTTTTCTCTATGAATATTTCGTTGATCTCAGGCTTTTTCTTGCAAATTTCGGATCCTCTCTTCTGTTCTTCTCTTTTTCCTCTTTTTCTCTTCACATTTGATTTCACGTTTGATCCGCTATTTAATCTGCAATTTCTTTCATCATTTAAAGCATTTTGTAGCATTAGAAGCAAGAGAAAACAATTTAGGCAGATAAAGAGCCGTTAGAGGATTTTTAGGAAGCATAAATGGCAATTAAAACGGGCAAAAAAATAGCCGTTGCTGACATTTCCCGTCGTAGGGGTCGACTCATGAGTCGACTCATGCTTCAGGGGTCGACTCATGAGTCGACCTCTGTTGCAAAAACCAGAGAATGCTTTTCTGAAATTTTTGGCTCAAATTAGCAGGGGTCGACTCATGAGTCGACTCATGCCTTGTGGGTCGACTCATGAGTCGACTCACAGGTCATGCCAAGCCAGAAAACTAGCGTGCCAAGGAGAATTTTTGCGTGACAATCAGCTCACAGTGCCATGAGTTGACTTATGAGTCGACTCATGCACTTCAAACCTTCATAACTTCAAAAATATAAGTCCAAACATAATGAAATTTTCACCAATAGATTTCAAATCATTTGTTCTACCAAATGGTACTATCAAATCAGGATTTTAGTGAAATTACGATTTTACCCTTGAAGAGCATAAGGACTTTTTCATTTTAAAATATTGTATCCCTTCAATCTGCTTTGTAATCATCAAAATCAATCTAGGAGCAACAATCTCCCCCTTTTTGATGATGACAAAACATATGAACAAAAATATTTATGTTAATGCATTAATTTCAAAAGAATCCATTATAGGTGTATATGCTTGAAAAGAGTATGATTCTTTTGGCATGTAATATAAATGCAAAAATAGTTTGTCCATTTTCTTAAAGATTTGAAAAGGGTATTAGATCATTTTGAGTTCAAGATATATCAGAGCAAGAGAAGATAAATAACTTTTTCTATGTATCAGAGCAAAAATAATTTTTACAATGATATCAGAAAAGATTTTATAATGTATCAGAGCAAGAAAATTTTTAATGTATCAGAGAAAATTTCATACTGTATTAGAGCAAATGTCAGAGAAAATTTCATACAGTATCAGAGCAAATGTTATAATATATTAGAGAAACCTTCACACTGTATCGGATCAAATGTTATCATGTATCAGATCAAGTCGAAAGAAATTGTAGGATGTATCAGAGTAAAACAAATTTCTTATTGATGTATCAAGGTGAGTAAAATTTCAAAAGCAAGTTTGAATATCAGAGCTTATATATATAAAAAAAATACTTATTTGCATTGTACTCATGATTTTGCTTTTGATGGATAACTTTTTGTTAAAGTTCTGTCTGATACCAAATTTTGATACCAAAATTTCTCAAAGTTTTGTTTAATCTTTCAATCCTTATTTTTGTCTAATTTCTCCAATATTTGTTTAATTTCTTCAATATTTATTTTAATTTAATTTCTCCCCCTTTTTCTCATAATTTAGGGTTTCAATCCTTATTTTTGTCTAATTTCTCCAATATTTATTTAATTTCTTCAATATTTGTTTTAATTTAATTTCTCCCTCTTTTTCTCATAATTTAGGGTTTTGCTTTTTGTCTAATTTCAATTTTTGTTTAATTTTAATTTCTCCCCCTTTTTGACATCATCAAACATAGTTAACTCTTCCTTTTCTTTTTCTGAAAATATTCTTTAATTTCCTCCTCTTTAGAGTTTTTCACAAATATTTGCTCCCCCTTAATATAGCAATTATCAATAGCAAACAACAACAAGGAGAAGATAATATTTCAATAGATGTACCAGAGATTGAAATACAACCAAAATATAATCATTACAAAGAGGTAGAAATATAGGTAAAAGATGATTCCATTAATATCATAATTGTTTCAATACATAAAATTCAACCAGCTAAATGTCAATACATGGCCCCAAGGTATAGATCCTAGAACAAGATACTAACTCCTAAGATCTAGATAAGTCAATGATCAGAGTCATCAGATATAGGGTGAGGAGATGATGGATCAGAAGTGCATCCTCTACCCCGTCTGCCTCTGCCACGAGTGGAAGTGCTGGCACGAGCAGGAGAACGAGATGAACTGGGTGGCTGAGAACGCTGAGATGCTAGGGACTGAACAGAAAGGGTGAGTCTGATAGAATCAAGTACGTTCAGTGCTCTGAAAACAGATTGAAGTAGAGCAGTGAACTGGGTGGTAGCATGCTCACTCGATCCTCTGATCTCTTTCCTCAGTAGCTCATATCCACCTTCTAATGCTCCTCTGAGCCTGCCAGCCTCTGCAGTGAGGTCTGTGACCTCAATAGTAGACTCCTGTGGCTGGGGATGGGCCAATGCAAGAACTTGCCCCTGCAAGTCAAGAACTCTGCCAGTGAGTCTCCAGACTGTATCCTCAAGCTGCTGTATCCTGACGGACTGATCTGAAATCATCTGAAATACAGTGGAGATGTGGGAGTAATGGTCTGATCAGAAGAAGTAGCTCCAGGTGCAAAAGAAGTAGTACTCCATTGGCTAGACAACAAAGAAGCCACACGCTGTGAAATATGCTCGATCTGATCGTCAGCCAGTCTGAACTCTGAATGAGGTGCTCTGCTCTCTGGCTGATACACTGGTGTGGGCATCCTAGTAAACTCTGAAGGGCCAGCCTCAGTATCAGGAATGAACTGGGTATCTGGTGATGCTGCCCTGAAGTCATGTACAGGAGAAGATGGACCTTCTTCTTCTACTCTGCCTTCAGTTCTGTCTTCAGCTTTTTCTCAGCTCTCTCCTCAGCTCTTTCTTCAGAGCCCTTGATCCAACCACCAACAGTCTTTGTAATTCCCATTCGATGCAGGCTGTGTTGGTTGAAAGTGTCCACATGTGAGAGCTTGGTAGGTGTCTCCCCCTCATAGCTAACTCCAAACCTCCTAAATACTCTAGTAAGGGCCATACCATAAGGCAAGTGTGCCTTGGATCTGTTTAAAGTTTCTCTCATGGCCTCTATCATAAGTGCAGGAAGGTTTAGGGAGGTCTGAGTGATGATATGAAACATGACACATACATCTCTGCCAGATAGTAAGTCATGTCTACCACTCCTAGGAAAGAATAGTTTTGTCACAATCTGATGCAGGACCCTCATCTCAATGGACAGTAGCTTTGCTTCCAATCTGTTTAAACTTCCTGAAAAATCTTCTCCTAAGATAATTCTGATCCCTTCTTCTTTAATTGGGAGTTTCATATATGAGTATCCTTCACTAGGCAACTGAAGTATCTCTCCCAATATCCTAGAATCCAAACAGATGTCAATCCCCTTTACAGTTGAAGTCACAGACCCGTTTCCATAATTTAGGTTCTGGTAGAACTCTCTGACTAGATCAACATAGGTGACTTCCTTAAGAGAGCAATAAAGTTTCCATCCTTGATTTTTGATCTTGGTAGCAAAAGTAAAGCCTTCTTTCTCAAAGAACCGAAAATCTATATTTTTCTCGGTTTCTACTTTTCTATCAGAAAGAAGATTTACACTAGGGCTTATGGAGGATTGAGAGGGACCTTGAGCAGGTACTGAAACTGGATCGGAAATACTGGAAGACTGAGCATGCCTTTTCTTTCGGACAATTTCCTCAGGCTCTCGGATTGATTTCCTCCTTTGGAGAAGTTTCATCTTTGGAGCCATATCCAATAAAGTAACAGATAAGAAGACTTGAATTCAGTGGAGGAGGGATCACAAAAGAGTAAAGAAGAATTTTGGTGGAGAAAAGAAGTGGATTTTGAATGAACGGTGAAGTTTTAGGGTACATTCCACCCGCGCCTATCACTGCGAGAAAGCACAGAAAAGTCCTTTTCAAGGAGGCGATTTTTGGTGGAGAGAAGGAGGGAGAATTGCCTCAGAATTGATCCTTGGATTTGGAGCAAAACAAAAGTTTGGAGAGGACGGCTTTCGAAAGAAAGACGACGAGAAGATGAGTCGTCTCATAAACAGGGTTTCCCGTTTTAAAAATAATGAACCCGATGGAAGTTGGTGGGATTTACAAGTTTGCCATTGAGTCGACTCATGGGGGTCGACTCATGAAGTTCAGAAAATCAGAAAAAATGCAAATAAATTCCAGAAAAATTCAAAATTTTGGGAGAAGGAATTTTGCTCAATGATAAGTTTTTAGAGTGATAAAACTGAGCTTTTGGAAGCAGGATAGTTGTTGGAAATTGAGCTCTAAGAATATTTGATAATAATTAAGAGAAGTTTAGGCAAATGGATCTAGAATTCCTAGATTTCTCCTAATTTCACAGAATCTATCCTCACTAAGGGCCTTTGTAAAGATATCGGCTAATTGATTTTCAGTGCAAACATATTCAAGAATTATATTTTTATTTTGAACATGTTCTCTTATAAAATGATGTCTTATTTCAATATGTTTGGATCTTGAGTGTTGTATTGGATTTTTAGATAGATTTATGGCACTTGTATTGTCACATTTTATTGAAGTTTCATTAAGTTTGATTCCAAAATCTTCGAGTTGTTGCTTAATCCACAAGATTTGAGCACAACAACTTTCGGCTGCAATGTATTCGACCTCAGCCGTAGACAGTGCCACCGAATTTTGTTTCTTGCTAAACCATGAGATTAGGTTAACTCCAAGAAATTGGCAAGTTCCACTTGTGCTTTTTCTATCTAATTTACATCCAGCAAAATCAGCATCTGAATATCCTAACAAATTAATTTGTGAGTCCTTAGAGTACCATAATCCTATAGTTTGTGTACCATTTAAGTATCTAAGGATTCTTTTAACAGCATTCAAATGAGATTCTTTAGGATTAGTTTGATATCTAGCACATAAGCAGACACTAAACATGATATCAGGCCTACTTGCAGTTAAATATAATAATGAGCCAATTATACCTCTGTAGTATTTTAAGTCTACGCTTTTACCTTCATCATCCTTGTCAAGCTTACTTGAGGGACTCATTGGTGTGCCAATAGGTTTGCAGTTCTCTATTCCAAATCTTTTGAGTAGTTCCTTGGTGTACTTGCTTTGGGTGATGGAGATTCCCTCTTTTGATTGTTTGATTTGGAGTCCGAGAAAGAAAGTGAGTTCTCCCATCATGCTCATCTCGAACTCTCCCTGCATAAGCTTAGCAAAGTCTTGACAAAGGGATTCATTAGTAGACCCAAAAATTATGTCATCAACATAAATTTGTATAATTAGCATATCATTTTGGTTTCTTCTAATAAATAGGGTTGTGTCTACATTGCCTCTTGAGAAACCATTATTTAGTAGAAATTTGCTTAGCCTTTCATACCATGCTCTAGGTGCTTGTTTTAGACCATATAAAGCTTTATTTAATCTAAAGACATGATTGGGAAAAGCATGATTTTCAAATCCAGGGGGTTGTTCTACATATACTTCTTCAGAAATATATCCATTTAAAAATGCACTTTTAACATCCATTTGAAATAGTTTGAATTTCATAAAGCAAGCATAAGCAAGTAGAAGTCTAATGGCTTCTAATCTAGCAACAGGTGCAAAGGTTTCATCAAAATCAATTCCTTCTTCTTGATTATATCCCTTAGCAACCAGTCTTGCTTTATTTCTAATTACATTTCCATGCTCATCTAACTTGTTTCTAAAGATCCATTTTGTGCCAATTATTGAATAATCTTTAGGTCTTTTCACTAAGGTCCAAACATTATTTCTTTCAAATTGACTGAGTTCTTCTTGCATAGCATTAATCCAGTTATGATCATTTTCAGCTTCTTCAAAAGTTTTAGGTTCAAGTTGAGATACAAAAGCACAATGATTAAGTACATCTCTAAGTGAAGAACGTATTTTTACCCCATGCATAGGATCACCGATAATTAATTCCTTAGGGTGGTTGTGAACATACCTCCATTCCTTGGGTAAGTCATTTGTACCTTGAGGTTGTTCTTGAATTTCTTCACCTTTCTCATTTTGTTCATCTTCTTGATCCTTGTCTTCTGGAGTTGCTGAATCTATCAGAGTGATCTCCTTCATACCTTCTATTAGTGGATCTGCATCATCAACACCCTCATTCTTCCTTGAAGGAAGATCGTTAGATTCATCAAAGACAACATGTATGGACTCCTCAACTACTAAGGTTCTTTTGTTGAACACTCTAAATGCTTTACTAGTGGAGGAGTAACCTAGAAGGATTGCTTCATCTAATTTTGCATCAAATTTACCAAGTTTTTCTTTGCCATTATTTAATACAAAACATCGGCAACCAAAAACATGAAAATATGCAATATTTGGTTTTCTTCCTTTCCAAAGTTCATAAGGGGTTTTCTTTAAAAATTGTCTAATTAAAGCACGATTTAAAATGTAACATGCTGTGTTAATAGATTCCGCCCAAAAATATCTTGGAAGGTTGCTTTCACAAAGCATGGTACGGGCCATTTCTTCTAAGGTTCTGTTTTTTCTTTCTACTACCCCATTCTGTTGGGGTGTCCTAGGAGCAGAGAAGTTGTGGCCAATTCCATTTTCATCACAAAAATTTTCAAAGTCATGATTTTCAAATTCTGTTCCATGATCACTTCTAATATTTTGAATTGAAAACCCTTTTTCATTAGTGACTTTTCGATGAAATTTCGTGAAAATTTGAAAAGTTTCATTTTTGTGAGCTAAAAAGAAAACCCAAGTAAAACGAGAGTAATCATCAATTATTATAAATCCATATCGTTTTCCTCCTAGACTAGTGATTTTAGTTGGTCCAAATAAATCCATATGTAAGAGCTCTAAAGGTCTAGAAGTTGAAATAGTATTTTTGGATTTAAATGATACTCTAGTTTGTTTACCTAATTGGCATGCATCACAAATTCTATCCTTTTCAAAATTCAATTTTGGCAAACCGAGAACTAAATCCTTTTTGATTAATTTTGAAAGAGAATGCATGCTAATATGTGCAAGTCTACGATGCCACAGCCAACTAGTCTCATTTATTTTAGCATTTAAGGAAACTAGGCATTGCATGTCTAATTTAGTTAAATCATTCAAGTCTACCATATAAACATTGCCATGCCTATGTCCTATAAATTTAATGCCATCGTTAATAGGACTTGTCACAATGCATACAGATGATTCAAAACTTACTTTATACCCTTTATCACAGAATTGACTAATGCTAAGTAAGTTATGCTTTAAACCTTTAACAAGTAAAACATTCTCAATGTATTTGGAGGAGTGATACCAATGTTACCTATCCGATGATCTTTCCTTTGCCATTATCTCCAAAGGTGACCATCCCTCCATCCTTAGCATCAAGCGTGATGAATTGTGATTCATCACCAGTCATGTGTCTCGAGCATCCGCTGTCAAGATACCATTTCCTGTTTTCTTCTTGGGATGCTAGACACACCTGCAAGCACAGATCAAGTTTCTGTCTTAGGTACCCAAGCTTTCTTGGGTCCTTTCAGGTTAGTCAGAATGGTTCCTTTTGGAACCCATATTTTCTTTGTGTTTGCATATTTGTTAATAAGACATGTGTATGATTTATGTCCTATTCTTCCACATTTAAAATAAGTAATATTTGTAGACTTTTTGCTTGAATAATTTGCATAAATATCCTTCAGAAATTTTTGTTTCTTCAGGGGTTTATAACCAAGTCCAGCCTTATCATATATAGCTTTCTGATTTTCAAGGATCATATTTAGTTTGTTTGAACTTAAGGTGAACTTATCTACTATAGACTTCAGCTTGTTCATTTTATCCTTTAAGTTTTGATTTTCTTGAATCAAGGTGAATTTTTCAATTGAAAGATTTTCAGCTTGTTTCACTAAGGACTGATTTTCCAATTTCAGCTCTTTGTTTTTCTTCCCTAGTTTCTTTAATTCATCAATTGAATCATAGAGTGCCTCATGCACTTCTTCAAAAGTAAATTCACTAGTGGATTCAGAAGTTACCTCATTTTCATGTGCCATCAGGCACAGATTCGCTTGTTCTGTTGAGGTTTCCTCGTCGGAGCTTGAGTCATCACTCGCACTCCAGGTCGCCATCATTGCCTTCTTTTTGAATTTCTTTGGACCTTTCTTCAATTGAGGACAATCGGATCTGAAATGTCCTGGCTTCTTGCACTCGTAGCATATAGGGGTTTGATCTTTCTCCTTTTCTATGCTTTGATCCCCTTTTGTGAATTTCTTTCTCATCCTCTGTTTCCTTTTTCTTAGAAACTTCTTGAATTTCCGGGTGATGAGAGCCATCTCCTCATCCTGATCTTCATTTTAGAGTCATCTGTTTCATAATCAGGTGAAGTTGTAGATTTGAGGGCAATGGTTCTTTTCTTTTTGATTTCATCCTCTTGATGTTGCATCATGCTAAGTTCATGAGTCATCAAGGATCCAAGAAGCTCTTCTAGAGGTAGAGTGTTCAAGTCCTTTGCTTCTTGGATGGCAGTCACCTTGGCTTCCCAAGTTCTTGGCAGTGACCTGAGAATCTTCCTTACAAGTTCACTGTTAGTATAAGATTTGCCAAGACTCTTTAAACCATTGATTATATCAGTAAAATGAGTAAACATAGCAGTTATGGACTCATCATGCTCTATTTTGAACAATTCATATTTATGTACAAGCATGTTTATTTTAGACTCTTTTACTTGATTTGTTCCCTCATGGGTGACTTCTAACCTATTCCATATTTCTTTAGCAGATGCACAAGTAGAAATGCGATTAAATTCACTAGCATCTAGTGCACAATAAAGAACATTCATAGCTTTGGCATTTAATTATGCCAATTTCTTGTCAACCTCATCCCATTCTTTCTCGGGTTTGGTTGACTCCTCACCATCTATAATCTTGGTGGGAGTGTGAGGACCATTCACTATGATACTCCACATATCATAGTCGAGTGCTTGTATGAAAATCTTTATCCGAGCTTTCCAATAGGTGTAATTAGACCCATTGAAAAGTGGAGGTCGGTTTGTTGATTGCCCCTCGGCTAGAGAAGTTCCAACATGGGTTGCCATAGATCTTTGGCTCTTTGATTGTTAGATCAAAGAAGGGCTAGAGCACTGGCTCTGATACCACTTGTTGCCCAGCTATGCAACCCAAGAGGGGGGGGTGAATTGGGTTTCTAAAAAATTTTAAGCCCAACAGATAACTTATGAAGAACAATGGCTTTAAATCAATATTAATTACCTAAAGCAGTATTGCAAGGATATAATAAAGAAATAAGATAAAGCGATAAAGCACACCACAAACACAAGGATTTATAGTGGTTCGGTGCTAACCTTGCACCTACATCCACTCCCCAAGATCCCACTTGGAAATTTCAATCCACTATCCTTTGTATTCAACCCGAATACAAAACGTCGGAAACTCCGACACTAGCTATCCCAAGCTAGAATACAAGACGTCGGAAACTCCGACACTAGCTATCCCAAGCTAGAACACTTTTTTCTGGGTACAAGCAAACCCAAAATACTCCGATTTCAGGTTCGGATCAACCTTTCCTTGTTTTGGAAATCCTCCAAAAACAAGAACAAAAACTCACAAAGAGTTAGAAAATTCTGAGCACAGATTAATACAATAACAGCTCCTTAAATGAGCAAATATAACAATAAAAGCTTTACTCAAATGAAGAACCCCTTTTTCGAAATTTCTCAAAGTGGATGAACGCTTGAACGCTTGAGAAGAGGTTGATTGTTGATTGAAGATCTCTTGAAAGCTTTGAACGATCTCTAGATCAAGGTTGAAACAATAGACGTGAAGAATTCTCTCCTTGAAAGATCTTGCTTTTCTCTTTCACAATCTCTCTGGTATATTGTGGATCCTCTCTCTTTTTCTCTATGAATATTTCGTTGATCTCAGGCTTTTTCTTGCAAATTTCGGATCCTCTCTTCTGTTCTTCTCTTTTTCCTCTTTTTCTCTTCACATTTGATTTCACGTTTGATCCGCTATTTAATCTGCAATTTCTTTCATCATTTAAAGCATTTTGTAGCATTAGAAGCAAGAGAAAACAATTTAGGCAGATAAAGAGCCGTTAGAGGATTTTTAGGAAGCATAAATGGCAATTAAAACGGGCAAAAAAATAGCCGTTGCTGACATTTCCCGTCGCAGGGGTCGACTCATGAGTCGACTCATGCTTCAGGGGTCGACTCATGAGTCGACCTCTGTTGCAAAAATCAGAGAATGCTTTTCTGAAATTTCTTGGCTCAAATTAGCAGGAGTCGACTCATGAGTCGACTCATGCCTTGTGGGTCGACTCATGAGTCGACTCACAGGTCGTGCCAAGCCAGAAAACTAGCGTGCCAAGGAGAATTTTTGCGTGCCAATCAGCTCACAGTGCCATGAGTTGACTCATGAGTCGACTCATGCACTTCAAACCTTCATAACTTCAAAAATATAAGTCCAAACACAATAAATTTTCACCAATAGATTTCAAATCATTTGTTCTACCAAATGGTACTATCAAATCAGGATTTTAGTGAAATTACGATTTTACCTTTGAAGAGCATAAGGACTTTTTCATTTTAAAATATTGTATCCCTTCAATCTGCTTTGTAATCATCAAAATCAATCTAGGAGCAACAAACCTCAAGGTAAAGTTCATATGTGATTTAGTCCCCTGGACCACACGTGGACTACGTGTTTGGTCCATACGGCCCCCATGGTCCATGGTAGACGACGCAGGCGTTAGGTCGGGGCACCTGCACTGGGCCGACTCGTGCACTGGGCCGTGCGTGCATCTTTATCGGGCCTGGCTGTGCCACCATCGGCCCACCGTCAGCTCGTGCATCGACTACTTTCTCCGATCTTCTTTCACACATATCTTCACCGTCTGGACTCCGTTTGGACTGTTCGTGGGCTCGTTAGACTCCGTTCGTTGTCCTGAACCTCACTGTGAGCTCAATGTGGATCGAATCTTGAGACATATTTCTTAACAATCTTCATCTCGACTCAATATTCGACCTTCATCTATTTTTGAGAGCTTATGATCCATCTCACCCCCTTGCCTTGGGATATGCCTACTGTCTCATAGATGGGCAAATGTGGGAGTTGAGCTAGGCCACTCAATCTCACCTCCATCATGGGTTGTGTCCAATTTAACTAAAGACCTGTTCAGGAAAGTCTCCTGCAGTATAGAAACTTCACTCTGTGATGTTGTCTCTCATCCTTTTGAGTCTCCCGTCTAGTGCCTGATCCATCTCCACCTAAAGCTCCACCTCGCTCTGGGCTCTTCTTAGCTTCTGAAGCTCCACCTCGCAATAGGCTCTCTGTCAGGTAGTAATGTCCTCTCGTCCTCTTTTTTTTCTCCAAAATAATCCTATCACCATGTAATAACTTCAAGATTCCTCCACCAACTACCATCCTGTAGCCTCTCAAATCCAGTCTACTCAATGAGATAAGATTCCATCTGAAATCGGATATGTATCGAACCTCTCCCAATCTCTTTATTACACCATCATGTATCCTCCAACTAATCATCCTGATACCTCTGATCGCACAGCTCGATCCATCCGACAGATAAACAGTGTCCTCACTGCTCTCTAGGAAGTCAAACTACTCCTCTCTGCAACATACATGATAGGTGCATGCAGAATCTAAAATTCATTGCTAGGAAGAAGTAGATACCTCATCAAATATCTCTAGGACATCATCTTTTGACTCGCTACTAGCATCGCTGTAGTAGCTCTCGTCCGATCCCTGAGTTGAGGGCAATCTCTGACTAGATGCCCCAACTCATCACACCCGTAACATCTGATCTTGCTCAAATCTCTCATCCTGAACTTGGACCGTCCTCATCGTGATCTCCTATCGCTCTATCTATCACCTTCTGCTCCTCCAGAAACCATTAAAGCTGAGCTGCCATCACTTGAGCTCGAAGCTGGATTCTCCCTTCTGAGAATCTCGTTCTAAAGAATCGCCATAGTGACCTCGTCTATCTTGATGGTGCTCTTCCCCACTAGAAGAGCAATCACGAAGGACTCATGCGAAGAGAGAAGCCATGCTAGCAAGATTAGTTCCCTGGTCTTCTCCTCAACTTTCTCGTCAATACTAAGGAGGTCAGTGAGGATCTTCTGAAAGTGGATGAGATGCACCTGCACATTCTGTCCCTCAGTCATTCGCAGCTGGTAGAACTGCCTTCAAAGAAAGAGAGTGTTTGGTGAGAGATTTCATCATATACAACTCCTCGAGCTTCGACCACAGTATCGTCGGGAAAGTCTCACCAAGCACATGGATCACCACCTCATCCGTTAGGTACAAGTGGATTGTACTCACCACCTGCATTTGGAGCCATCTCCAATTCTGCACCTCCATGATAGTTGGCTTCTCCTCGCACAAAAGAGCATCTATCAACCCTTACTGGATGAGCACATCTTTCACCCTTGTCTGCCACTAGGAGAAATTACTTTTTTCATCAAACCTGTTGATCTCTATCTTGATTGTGCTTTTCTCTCCATCTTCTATCTCGATCACCACCACCGCAATCTATGCTCTGGTACCACCTTGCTTTGATACCAATTATTATGCAGGATCCGATACCACACAGTGCAGCAGGAAGAAAGAAGAAATAAAATAAGAAACACAATACAAATACGTGGACCAGCCTCAAGCCTACATCCACAGAACATACAAGCTTCACTATGAGAGAATAAAACACAACCAATACAAGAGAAACTCATCACTCAACCCTTGTACAAGAGTCTCTCACTGAAAAGTCTCAAAACCCTTACAAAAGTTCTTTAAAACCTCTCTTGAAACCTTTCAGCACCTCTAGGATGTCACCAGCTCTCTAACATAATAAATGACTCGTCAATCGAAGCTATATATACTCTAGAATCTCAAAAATACTATTTCAGTAAGAATACAGAGTCTCAATCAATCCTAGAACCATCTGTGGCTGTCTGATCATGATCGGCTCTCACCAGAGCCGTCTGATCGTGCAAAATAGCCTCTGATCATGCTTGATCATATCCGGATTGAGTTTTAGCCATTTGATCATGATCGGCTACGATCTGGACCGTTGGATCATGTAAATACTGCCCTGGACTGCACGTAGACCCGTGTTTAGTCCACGCGGTCCCTATGGACCACCCAGCACCCTACGGTCCATGGTGGATCGCGCAGGTGCTGGGCCTGGGCGCCCGCACGCACGCCCGCACTAGGCTGCGTGCACCTGCACGCGCCCGTCTCCGCCAGGCCCAATCGTGCCACTGCCGGCCCATCGCCGACCGCCACCAGCCTGCTGCTGCCTCATGCACCATGCCACCTTCTTCGATCTTCTTTCACACGTATCTTTACCGTCTGGACTCTGTTTAGATTATTTTTAGATTCGTTGGACTCTGTTCATCATCCTGAACCTTACTGTAAGCTCAATATAGATCGAATCTTGAGGCGTATTTCTCAACAATTAGCTCAAGTCCAATTATGATCTTCATGGAAACTCTTTTTCATCAATCACATAGTTGTAGCCATAGACTCTCAGACTTAGCCTCTCAAATCCCATAAGACTAGTCTTCTCTATCAAGATCGATAGATTTTATCTAGATGCGCACCCTACTTCTGCAGTGGCTCAACTGTCACCAACATCCACTATAAGGTCTCAATGAGATCATATTTATGTATCAATCAAACTCCAACAGTCTCACTACGAGCAGTCATATCATCACAGGTTAAAGAACTATTCACATAACTACAGCATCGAAACAATCATTGATGATTAATTAGAAATTCAAGTGATCTCTCGTATGATCATGCTCAATACTGGTTATTCTCTAACAACTATCCGCACTCATCGCTTAGTGTCTCTATACTATAGATCAGAGACTCATCTATCCCGAAAGAAGCGATCTTTACATTGGTCTATCCAGATCAATCCCATCCTCATGATGATACTATGATCAGGAGTATTTAGGAATTTTATACATGTATCTAATTCTCAACACTTTGAGAATATATATCGAAGTATTAATTTCATAGACGATTCAAGGACACATCACTCTTGAATAAAAATCAAACTTATTCTTTCATTGATCAAATAAATATTTTAAATATAAAATTATATCCTAGATTTATTACAATGTGTCAGCCATATTGGCTTCTAGGACATACATCTAACAATCTTCCAATTAGACTAAAGATAATTGGCCACTAATCTAAGTCCCATCTTCTCAAGGTGGATTTTCATCTTTGGTTGGCTCAATTATTTTGTCAGTGGGTCTGCCATATTGTTTGCAAAGTCTACTCTTCATACCTCAACATATTTTTTTTCGAGGTAGTCGCATATGATATGGAATTGTCACTCGATGCATTTTGATTTTTGATGAGACCTCGACTCCTTAGCAAGTGCTATGGCTCTATTGTTGTTGTAATAAAGTAATATGGAATCCGATGTCATAATCTCAAGCTCCATGATGAATTTTTTGAATCAGAAGCCTTCTTTTGCAATATTCGAAGCAGTGACATATTCAGCTTTTGTGGTCGAATCTGCTATGATGGGTTGATTAAAATTTTTTAGCTCACTGCATCACCATTGCATGCAAATAAATATCCTGACGTAGACTTTCTATCATCAGGATCAGACTTGAAGTTTGAATCAGTATATCCCTCGACTCGCTGCAGGAGATAATAAAAAAAACTGAAAAACTCTATCCAATTTTAATTGATATGATAGGCCAAGAGGGTACTCTTCCATTTGGAGTGAAATTTGTAAATATGGATTAATGACTCAATTTCAGTTCCTATGGACTATTGGAATTGTTAAGGCAATGAATATTATGCCAGGCCCTGGATGTAGGTTATTCTACTCAGCCATTGGCCTACTTATATCAATATGAATGTTGATCCTTTGGTTTAAATTTTGGTGCTTTATTGACTATTGATAGGAGATGGAATGTAAATCATTTGGCCACATTTTTTTAATGCTGATATAATGAACCAAATCTATCGAATCCCTGTGTTGCGAGACATCTGCTCTGATAATTTCACATGGGGTTTAAATAGGCTTAATAATATCTTCATGAAAGATATGTACCATCTTGTGGAGATGCCTTCGTATATGGTCATTATTTTCATATTTTAAGGGGGGGTTGGAAGTTATATGTTCCTATTGTGAGTTAAATTTTTTTTGTGAAAATTCTTGGGATAAAACTATTTTGCAAGAGTGTTTTAAGCCAAAGGGGTATCCTTAATATTGATTTTATATGTTGTGATCTGTATTCTGACAATATTGACAACTGCCATCATGTCATTGGGGCCTATCCCTTTACTGTTCAATGATGGTCCCCTAAGTGCCTCATGCAACCTTTGATTACTCAATCTTTGCTAGCCTTGGAGGTTTTCCTTTTCAATGCCAAGGTAGAGACAGTTGTCCAATTGCTGGTTGGTTATATAGCATGGTTGATCTGGTCAGCTAGAAACATGCAGCTGTTTCAATCTTCTCAGCTAGATCCAACCGATCTACTAAGAAAATCTTATTCTTTCTTTGTTGATGCATCCAAGCATTAAGTCTATCAATCCTTCAGGACTCATTCAAGGCTTTGGGGTGGTCTTCATGTGCCTCGACAGCAATTATATTATCATCCTTTTATCACACGGTTGGCCCCTTCCCCTGAAGTATTAATGCTAAACTTTGATGGTGCTATGCGAGGCTCTAATAATGCTGCTATAAGGTTCGTTCATAGAGATCCGGAGGACCAGCTGGTGGTTGGTGGCAAATTGTCCCACCGTCACCTACCTCTGTTCCTTATGCTGAAATGGTTGCTACTTGGCTTGGGTTATATTTTGCCGTTGACCATTGCCTCATGCAGGAATTTTGGCTTGTGAGAGACAGCCACCACCATTCAATGGATTAACAAGTCTTCTATTCACAAATCCAAGCATAATCCCCTGGTGGAGGACCTCTTGGTATGGCAAAGGGATGTTACAGACCTTCTTGGTGACCCTTATTCTCCATGAAAATAATCAAGACTGGTGATTGGTTAGCGGGCCAGGCACTCCAAGATGACTTTGTTCTTCAGCGAGGTGATTCCGTACCTCTTTTATTGGATAGGCTCTTGATGGTGGGTGCCTATGGCAACGTGTTTGAAAACTCTATTTTGTTACATAGCATGCTCAACTTTTGTATTTGAGTTTTCGGTCGATGACTCCCTTGGATGTACGTAAAAGAAAGAAGTTAAATTCTTTGTGCACCGCAGGTAGTGTAGAAAATCTGATGTAGAGTTTACCATCTTATCCGATTGATTCATATAGTCATCATTTTTTAACACATATTTAATGCCTACAAATTATTCTTTGATTTAGAAATTTGTATGATGAAAATATCCCTGTTCTTTAAAAAAATTATGACATCTTATATCCATATTATAATATCCTACGGATAGAAAGTCATAATTTTTATCTATAGAATGTCATAATATAACGCAAGATGTCATAATATGAACAGGATGTCATAATTTATACAGGATGTCATAATTTTTTTTTCAAAGAATAGAGGCATTTATCATTCAAAATTTTCAAAGAAAAGAAAAGAAAAAGGAAAAAGAAAAAAAAAAGAAAAAGAAAAAAGAAAAAGAGAAAGAGAAAAATAAAAATAAAAATAAAATAAAATAAAATAAAAAGAAGAAGAAGAGAGAAAAATTTTTTCTCTCTCCTCTCTCTACTTTCTCTCTCCAATTTCTCTCTCTAGATTCTCTCCCTATTTTCTATCTCTAGACTTTTTCTCTTTTATGAATTTTGTCTCTCTAGAGTCTTCCTCTCTCTCTGATTTCATCACGGATCCTAGGATAAAATTGAGATGAAAATAAGATGATCTGAGGTTGCTCCGAAATTCGTGCGGTAGATCTGATCCTAGTTCGATCCTATTCGAAATTTGTAACACTTGATTCATATTGAGTCATCCTGATAGGACCTCTGATGATCTCGATCATGAGTGCCTCATCGAAAGGATACGAAAGTTTCTCTCTTACTTTCTCTCTCTACTTTCTCTCTCTAGAATTTTCTCTCTCTTCATGGATTTTCTCTCTCTAGAAGTCTTATGGATCAGTGGAGGATCCAGATACTTAGATAAATCCTAATTTTGATTAATCCTAAGAGAGATCTTCGATTTGTGTATTAGGATCAATTATCGATAATTTCTCTATATGTGATTTTTATATTGACAGGGTTATAAGAGATGTTTGTCTGCATAAGATATCGAGTAAAATATTTTGTTAGAAAAATTCATAAATCAAAGAAGAACATTGATTTCTGTGTTTGGATCAGTCACCGGTAAAGGTAAGAATTTCTGTACATGATCACCATTATATATATGCTATTTTACTGTTGGCCTTGTATTATTGGTTTTGTATTATCGGATTTGAGATCGATGAATTTATTATACCTGAGATACTGTTATTTGATTTTGAGCATGAGTATGTTATGTCAATATATATATGTATCAGAGATTGATGGTATGATTATATGGATATGACATATCTGAATTGATCATAATGCAAGACAGAATTGATTTGATGAAATCAACACATAATGATTAAATGAAAAGAAAGAGATATATGGTATGGACTAGTCTTGTCATGTGGAACAGTCCGCTAGGAGCTTATGCCTGGAACAGCCCCCACTGGCTTACAAGTGGATCAGCCGACCAGAAGCTCATGCCTGAGATAGCCCGCCAGGAGCTTATGCCTGGGACAGCCTCTCACGGGCTTTGGTACGTGGGACAGCCGGCCAGGAGCTTATCTTGGGACAGTCTTGAAAGACTTTTTAAGTAGATTCGATCCGGATGATGATTGAGGTATAGACTCAGATAGTTCAGAGCCAGAAAGAAAATGTTAAAAATCATATGATTATGAAAGGAGAAATGAAAGATAAGACATGAAACAGTTGTTGAATAAAAGTATTTCACCTGTTAATATATGATGATGCATCTATTTTGACAAAACAGAAAATTTATAATGTTTGCATTATTCTGGACATTGAACATGAGATTTTATATCTTACTGCTTATCCTTATTTTCAGACTATATTACTATATCAGTGTGATATAGGAATTCTTACTGGCTGTAAAGCTCACACCCCTTCATCTTTCTTTTTCTTCTCAGAGTTACAGGATGCTTATGATTGGCTATGATCTGAATTTACGGGTGAGCAGAAGGATAAATAGAGTGTCATAGTATCTGATCAGAAAATTGAAGAAATTTAAATTATAATTATGCAAGATTTTACGAATTATTATTGAAATTAATTGTTATGGATGTTAAGGTTGTAACGATTTAAATTGGCCTTGCATATTCTTTAGGGCTTGCTCTAAGGAGTGTGCGGCCATCACGTATCCGGCCCGGGTGTTGGGTTCGGGGCGTGACAGAATGGTATCAGATCTTAGGTTTAAGACCACCAGAGATTATGAAGAGATATTAAAAACTTTATGTAAGATCAATAGGATGTGACAAAGTAGTATCAGAGCTCAGGTTATGATCATTAAGGATTATAATATAAGTGATTTAAATATTACAGAGTAATAATAGAGTTTAGGTTATGATCATTGGAGATTATGATATAAGTGATTAGGATTTGATAAAATGATATTAGAGCTTAGGTTTAAGTCACTAGGGATTATGAAGTGATATCAAAACTTTATGCATGATCAATAGGATGTGACAGAGTGATATCAGAGAATATGATAGAACAGTATTAGAGCTCAGTTTTAAGGTCACTAGAGATTGTCATATAAGTGATATCAAAACTTTGAGATTATAATCAATAGAGCATGATAGATAATATCAGAGTTTAAGGTTATAATCATTAAGGATGTAATAGAATGATATTACAGTTTAGGTTATGATCATTAGAGAATATGATTTAAGTGGTATTTGAGCTTAAGATTATAATTATTTAAAATTATGACTTTAGTGATATCTGAACTTAGGTTATGATCATGAGGAACATGATAGATATAAAAGAGAAGATTCAATATTTTGATTTTGAATCAATAGATATTAAAATAAAATTTATGCATAAGTGGCATATGATATCTATAATAGAATTGACGAGTTATATCTTGGATTTTAATTAGTAGGATGGCCTGAATATAAGAAGAGTTGATCCTGGAAGGAAGCAGGAGGTATTGATATGTTATGTTGAGTATACTCAATGATTTTGAAATGTTAAACTTATATGATTGAAGATCATGATACTTTTTCTAATTTTGATGATAATTATCTGATGCATTATGAATTTTAGATTTATCAAAAGAAAGTTAATTAAGGTATGGTTTAAGAAGAAATTTCATCATATGAGAGAGAAATATTTTTGAGCATTGAACCTATAAGAGGATCATATATGAAACTTAATCTTAGATGAAAAAAAAATATATACTTCAATTTTATTATGAGAATATGAGATACACATTTTGGTGAAATTTTTGGTTACTCAAAATATCATATTCTGAATATGATTCCTTGATCTTTCAAGTTGTATTGAATTTCAAGTCAAAAGTTTATTTTTCTAAGTGGATCAAAAGTATTTTGATACTGTTGTTAAATTAAAGAAGAAAATTGATTTTGTCAGAGTATGATATACAGGTTATAATGAAATCTTTAATAATTCATATTACCATCTTTGGATTAGATTTTTTTTAATTTTTTTTGTGATTGTTGAAGATGGTGAAGTGTATTAATTATTCAAGTCAAAATTTGGATTATTATTTTTATAAATTGAACTAAGACATCGTGTTAGTGTTAAAGTTTAAATGACTTATACAAAGGATAAGATTTTGTATGGATTTATTGATTAATATTAAGGGTCGTGATGAAGGGAGCTCTATAAGAAATAATCAAGTTGATTCTACTTAAGGATGTTGGCTTGAGTTCTTCTAATTTGTCAAGTTAGAATTAATTCTTTTAAAAAAGAAGATTGATTTAGAAATTATCTAAATGATTGTAAGGTAAATCTAAGGTTAACTCCAATTAATTCTAGACATGTTGGATTCTTGAAAAGTGATGAAACTTATACAATGATTTCAAATATAGGAAGTAGATCAAGATTTAATTTTTATATGCTATGCCCAAAGGTAGTAAAGATGAAGAAACTTAAAATTTTATCCTAAGTCTTATATGAAATTTGAAGGTTAGATCTATTCTGGATTGATCTAACGTATAAGGATATTTTTATCTTTGATAGACATATATAATTTGATAAATTAAGATCAGAGTGCGCAGTAAAGCATGGTGGATTAAATTGATTAGAAATATTAATCTTTTAAATCAAAAGATATTATGATGAAATACATTAGTTGTAAATAAGGAAGGATTTTATTGATAATGAAAGGATGCTACAGATTTTGATCTAATCTGATCATAGTCGGATAATTTTTGTCAGTAGGTTGTTTCATTGTAGATAATGTCAAGAAATTTTAGATATTTCAAGATTATTAACAGCTTGATAGTTCTGATATTAGTTCAAACTTAGAATGTCTTGACATAGATCTCATATTTTTTTTTAATTTAATATTGTTACTTGAACTGATATAGAAGATTGAGATTTTTCTTAAGATGAGAGTCTATATATAAAATTTATTGGAAGATCAAGTGAAGAAAGAAATCGATGATTGTGAAGAGTGATCGATGTTTGACGTTTATTTATTTTTTTATCAAGGGTAGTCTGAGATAATTATGAAGTTGAGTGGAATGTATTAGACAAATAATGGTGGTATATTAATACAAGTCCAAAATATTACAGTTTTTCAAAAAGTTGAGAAATCAATAAAAAGGGATGAGTTTGAGATTTCAAATAAATTTTGTTATAACAAGATCATGAGAAATAAAAGACATTATTATAAGCTTGAGAATGACATGAAGAATGTATACTTCGAAATATATTTTAAACAATATAACTTAATTTCGAGGACGAAATTATTTTAAGGAGGAGAGAATGTAATAACCCAGAATTAAAAAAAAAAAAAATAGAAGAGGAAGACTCCTAACCGGAGTCTTCTTCCTCTCCGTTTATGACGAAATCGGATCGATAGAGTCCGATCAGAGGTAGAAAATCTCCCCTATAAAACCCTCCTTCCCTCCCTTATGTCTCTGCAATTGGTTTTAGAGAGATTTTTAAGAAATTGAGGGATTTTTTTCAAAAGGATCCGCGGGTTCTTAGATGGGAAAAAGGGGTTCGCCGGAGCTCTTCTCAACCGTCGGAGCAAGCCATCGTTGGGGCTGTCACTGCGTCACCATCGGCTGCTGTCGGAGGGTGGCCGGAGTCGGTCCTCCTTGGCCGCTGAGGGTGAGAGGAGATAGAGGGGGACGATGCCCCTGTTTTGCCCCAAAGGAACCCACGGGAAAAGAAGAAGGAAGAAGAAGAAGAAAAGAAAAGAAAAGAAAAAGGAAAAAAAAAAGAAAAGAAAAAGGAAAAAGAAAAAGAGAAAGAGAAAAATAAAAATAAAAATAAAATAAAATAAAATAAAAAGAAGAAGAAGAGAGAAAAATTTTCTCTCTCTCCTCTCTCTACTTTCTCTCTCCAATTTCTCTCTCTAGATTCTCTCCCTATTTTCTATCTCTAGACTTTTTCTCTTTTATGAATTTTGTCTCTCTAGAGTCTTCCTCTCTCTCTGATTTCATCACGGATCCTAGGATAAAATTGAGATGAAAATAAGATGATCTAGGTTGCTCCGAAATTCGTGCGGTAGATCTGATCCTAGTTTGATCCTATTCGAAATTTGTAACACTTGATTCATATTGAGTCACCCTGATAGGATCTCTGATGATCTCGATCATGAGTGCCTCATCGAAAGGATACGAAGGTTTCTCTCTCCTTTCTCTCTCTTTCTCTCTCTAGAATTTTTTCTCTCTTCATAGATTTTCTCTCTCTAGAAGTCTTATGGATCAGTGGAGGATCCAGATACTTAGATAAATCCTAATTTTGATTAATTCTAAGAGAGATCCTCGATTTGTGTATTAGGATCAATTATCGGTAATTTCTCTATATGTGATTTTTATATTAATCAGGGTTATGAAGAGATGTTTGTCTGCATAAGATATCGAGTGGAATATTTTGTTAGAAAAATTCATAAATCAAAGAAGAACATTGATTTCTGTGTTTAGATCAGTCACCGGTAAAGGTAAGAATTTCTGTACATGATCACCATTATATATATGCTATTTTACTGTTGGCCTTGTATTATTGGTTTTGTATCGTCGGATTTGAGATCGATGAATTTATTATACCTGAGATACTGTTATTTGATTTTGAGCATAAGTATGTTATGTCAATATATATATGTATCAGAAATTGATGGCATGATTATATGGATATGACATATCTGAATTGATCATAATGCAAGACAGAATTGATTTGATGAAATCAACACATAATGATTAAATGAAAAGAAAGAGATATATGGTATGGACTAATCTTGTCATGTGGAACAGCCCGCCAGAAGCTTATGCCTGGGACAGTCCCCACTGGCTTACAGGTGGATCAGCCAGCCGGGAGCTCATGCCTGGGACAGCCGGCCAGGAGCTCATGCTTGGGACAGTCTCTCACGGGCTTTGGTACGTGGGACAGCCGGTCAGGAGCTTATCCTGGGACAGTCTTGAAAGACTTTTTAAGTGGATTCGATCCGGATGATGATTGAGGTATAAACTCAGATAGTTCAGAGCCAGAAAGAAAATGTTAAAAATCATATGATTATGAAAGGAGAAATGAAAGATAAGACATGAAACAGTTGTTGAACAAAAGTATTTCACCTGTTAATATATGATGATGCATCTATTTTGACAAGACAGAAAATTTATGAATGTTTGTATTATTCTGGACATTGAACATGAGATTTTATATCTTACTGCTTATCCTTATTTTCAGACTATATTACTATATCAGTGTGATATGAGAATTCTTACTGGGCTGTAAAGCTCACACACCTTCATCTTTCTTTTTCTTCTCAGAGTTACAGGATGCTTATGATTGGCTATGATCTGGATTTACGGGTGAGCAGAAGGATAAATAGAGTGTCATAGTATCTGATCAAAAAATTGAAGAAATTTAAATTGTAATTATGCAAGATTTTACGAATTATTATTGAAATTAATTGTTATGGATGTTAAGGTTGTAACGATTTAAATTGGCCTTGCATATTCTTTAGGACTTGCTCTAAGGAGTGTGCGGCCATCACGTATCCGGTCCGGGTGTTGGGTTCGGGGCGTGGCAGTAGGTAGGACCATCTAGCTAACACTAACTTTGCCTTATTGACTTCTTGTTCTTCCTTTTATTGTTCAATGTTCAATTCTGTTTTACGTCCTCAATTCTGCATTCAATATTTTTTTTTTTTTTTTCACACTCATCAAATGTGCACCTTCTGTAGATCTATCTCTACTCCATCTGAATATGAGATCTGCAAGTTACTGTATGACGAAGTATTTTTCAATAACATGAACTTCTCTTCAGCAAAACAAAATTCCCATGGAATTATACTGGTACAAGCTTTTTCTTTTTTAGATTGTGTGAAGGAAAGATGAAAACACCACACGGTTCATTAGTAAATGATTTAAAACAAGGTGCACAAGCTTGAGGCCGGAAAAAATTATTGGTTGGACCAATGGACCTGTCCAGCCGCAGGCCCACAACGCAAGACGCGCAAACACAATCCAACCAATAATTTCTATAGAGCCGGCAGGTTGCGTCAATAATTGAAAAGTTGTACTGATAATTAGCTGTCACCCATTAATTTTGCCTCTTATGGATGGTGATTGCTCGTCTTCCCTGGTAACTATCTATATAATTTCTTGATATTAGTTATGGTTGGGCTCCGGGGACTAATGTGGCTAATTGCCCATAGTCTCCTTTATTTTTAAAAAAAAGAAAAAAAAAATAATTATGGTTGTGAAAGAATGTTAGAAAATTCATCATAAGAAATTAACAACTGATTATATTACTCCAGTTGTCTTAATTTGGAATACAGGGTACTATGATCCCTAAGATGAAAGATCATAAATGGTTGTTATCAAGGCAAGGTAAAATTTATGGGAAATATTTCCAAATATACTCATCAATCACATATGCAAGCAAGATTATGTAAAAAATATCTATAGAATGTAAAACTGCCAATCACTAGCTTTGGACAGTCCTCGCATTTTTTCCTCATCCAAACCTATAACTAGCCCTAGCTTCATCAAAACGTATAAGGTGCAGCCTTGCTTTGGAACCATGGGACTCAAAGATTCCATGGAGTTCAAGATCATGTCAGCAATCTAAATTTAAGATCCAAAAATAATCATACTCAGTTCTTAACCTTCTAATTCTACCCTTTATTACGGAATTAGGCCTTTATCAAAGCAGAAGATCGGGTTTTCAATTAACGCTGGCTAGGAAATTGCAATATTCGATGGCCGATAGAATTTCGACATCAATTTGATGTGATAGGAAAAGGATATGTAAACCTAGAATTGGGACCGCCAATATCAGACAGCTGTGGTGATAAGGTTAGGTGGATGACATCTAGAAAATTTTAATTAATATTTAAAAATTTTAAAAAAATAAAAATTATTTAGAATAAAAAAAATTCATCCAATCCTTCTCCGTTACCTAGTGGTTCAAAATTCTGGTGTGGTCCTTGACCCACTACCGATGGCACCAAGGATGACAAGGTGGACTGGAATGGGAAAGAGTGGCTGAAAATGAGGATGGTGGTGGCGGCAACATTCACGGATGGCAAAGTTAATTAGTTTATTAGCTTATTAAACTATTGGATAAAGAATTTTTTATCAATTCCACTAAATTAATACAAAAAAAATGATATTATTAATAATTAAATTTACAATAATGTATGCTGAGTTTATTATTTTGGTAAAATAGGAAAAAACATCCATACTTGCTGTTGGGCATAAAATACCCTCGGCCGAAGTTCTTGGCAGCGTCGATCCTCGCGAGTCTCTTCCGACTTTCAACAACTGTTGGTGAGCTCCCGTCGCTCCGCCCGGACTCCTACGGGAGCCGGGCTCCGTCCACGACGTCTACAGCAGGAAAGACTCCGCCCGGACTCCCACGGGAGCCGGGCTCCGCCCACGATTTCTGCAGCAAGGAAGACCCCGCCCGGACTCCTACGGGAGCCGGGCTCCGTCCACGACTTCTACAACAAGGAAGACTCTGCTCGGACTCCTACGGGAGCCGGGCTCCGTCTATGACTTCTACAGCAAGGAAGACTCCGCCCGGACTCCTACGGGAGCCGAGCTTCGTCCACGACTTCTACAGCAAGGAAGACTCCGCCCGGACTCCTATGGGAGCCGGGCTCCGTCCACGACGTCTACAGCAGGGAAGACTCCGCCCGGACTCTTACGGGAGTCGGGCTCCGTCCACGATTTCTGCAGCAAGGAAGACTCTGCCCGAACTCCTACGGGAGTCGGGCTCCGTCCATGACTTCTACAGCAAGGAAGACTCCGCCCGGACTCCTACGGGAGCCGGGCTCCGTCCACGACTTCTACAGCAAGGAAGACTCCGCCCAGACTCCTACGAGAGCCGGGCTCCGTCCACGATTTCTGCAGCAAGGAAGACTCCGCCCGGACTCCTACGGGAGCCGGGCTCCGTCTACGACTTCTACAGCTAGGAAGACTCCGCCCGGACTCCTACGGGAGCCGGGCTCCGCCCATGATTTCTGCAGCAAGAAAGACCCCGTCCGGACTCCTACGGGAGCCGGGCTCCGTCCACAACTTCTACAGCAAGGAAGACTCTGCCCGGACTCCTACGGGAGCCGGGCTCCGTCCATGACTTCTACAGCAAGGAAGACTTCGCCCGAACTCCTACGGGAGCCGGGCTCCGTCCACGACTTCTACAGCAAGGAAGACTCCGCCCGGACTCCTGCGGGAGCCGGGCTCCGTCCACGATTTCTGCAGCAAGGAAGACTCCGCCCGGACTACTACGGGAGCCGGGCTCCGTCCACGACTTCTACAGCAAGGAAGACTCCGCCCGGACTCCTACGAGAGCCGGGCTCGCCCACGATTTCTGCAGCAAGGAAGACTCTGCCAGGACTCCTACGGGAGCCGGGCTCCGTCCATGACTTCTAAGCAAGGAAGACTCCGCCCGGACTCCTACGAGAGCCGGGCTCCGTCCACGACTTCTACAGCAAGGAAGACTCCGCCCGGACTCCTACGGGAGCCGGGCTCCGTCAACGACGTCTACAGCAGGGAAGACTTCGCCCGGACTCCTACGGGAGCCGGGCTCCGTCCACGATTTCTGCAGCAAGGAAGACTCTGCCCGGACTCCTACGGGAGTCGGGCTCCGTCCATGACTTCTACAGCAAGGAAGACTCCGCCCGGACTCCTACGGGAGCCGGGCTCCGTCCACGACTTCTACAGCAAGGAAGACTCCGCCCGGACTCCTACGGGAGCCGGGCTCCATCCATGATTTCTGCAGCAAGGAAGACTCCGCCCGGACTCCTACGGGAGCCGGGCTCCGTCCACGACTTCTACAGCAAGGAAGACTCCGCCCGGACTCCTACGGGAGCCGGGCTCCGCCCATGATTTCTGCAGCAAGGAAGACCCCCGCCCGGACTCCTACGGGAGCCGGGCTCCGTCCACGACTTCTACAGCAAGGAAGACTCTGCCCGACTTCTACGGGAGCCGGACTCCTACGGGAGCCGGGCTCCGTCCACGACTTCTACAGCAAGGAAGACTCTGCCCGGACTTCTACGGGAGCCGGGCTCCGTCCATGACTTCTACAGCAAGGAAGACTCCGCCCGGACTCCTACGGGAGCCGGGCTCCGTCCACGATTTCTGCAGCAAGGAAGACTCCGCCCGGACTCCTACGGGAGCCGGGCTCCGTCCACGACTTCTACAGTAAGGAAGACTCCGCCCGGACTCCTACGGGAGCCGGGCTCTGCCCACGATTTCTGCAGCAAGGAAGACCCCGCCGGGCTCCTACGGGAGCCAGGCTCCGTCCACGACTTCTGCCGCTGGTAAGCCTCGTCCAGACTCCTACAGAAGCCGGACTTCATTTTTATTTCGATTGCAGGAAGACTCCGCCCGGACTCCTACGAGAGCCGAACTCCGCCTACGACCCCCAACTGCAAGAAGACTACGTCCGGACTTTTACGAGAGTCAGACTCCGTCTTCTATCCCGACTGCGGGAAGACCTCGTCCAAACTCCTACGGGTGTCGGACCTCGCTACCAACTCCAACCGAACTTCGACCAACAAGTCTGGATCCCCTGACAAGCCACAGTAAAGGACACCACTGCTCCACTCCTTGCGGCGGATCCTGCGTAGCCCCATTACTCCCTCACAGGCCGTATTAACGGCCACGACTCTGCTCCACTCCCTGCGGCGGATTCTGTGCGAGTCCACCACTTCCTGACGAGTCATGACAGCGGACGCCGCTCGATTCTCCGTAACTGATTCCACGTAGCGAGCCACGGTGATAGCCACGATCCCACTCCACTATCCTCCGCAATAAATTCCCCTGACTCTGGACGGCCCACGACCAGACGGTTACAGGCGTCGCTATCAATTTGTTGCCCCCTCCGTCTATAAAAGGGAAACCCCAGATACGTTATTCTATAAGCTCTCGTTTTTACCTAAAAACTCTGCTAAAATTTTCGTTCGAGCACTCCATTCTTGTTGAGGCAGAGAACTGACGTGAGCGTCGGAGGGTCTTGTCGGAGCAACCCCACCTCCGGTTTAGACTTCTTTTGCAGGTCCCGACGGCGACCGCGACTTCCTCAACTCCAGCTTCTCCGGCGCAAGTGGATTTTTGCACCAACACTTGCTAAATAGTTACTACCGTAACTTTCCAAGAAAAAAAAACATTAACATCATACTTTTTGATTGTTACTGTATTTTTTCAGAAAAAAACAGCTTTAACATTGCTATAGCTTCCATTTATCATTACATTCTTGCTATTTTTCACTATTATGAAATTAAATTACGCCATGGTTACTTGCTAGTGGTTATGTTTAATGCAAAACCTTGGAGTTAATTGGGTGCCTGCCAATAGTCAGGACCCGACTAACAGTTGGTCAAGCACGCGTGAGAGATATTTCCACCAGACCAGCATATGTCCTCCCTCTAATCCCAGCACCTCTCATCTTACCGTAGACTTTGTTCGGAAACCGAGTCTCGGGGCTTTCCGGAGTGTTAAAGCAGCTAGAATTGCGGGATTCAGGCTTTAGATAGCAGATTTTACTGGGAAAGGTAGCTTTCTTCATCCTTCTTTCCCAAGCTTCTGGGTTGTTTGTTCCTTGTGTTGCTCTCTCTGGATTCGTAATTTGTTCTGCTTCTTACATGGGTGATGTTGAAGTGCTTGTTGTCATATCATTTTATTTTTAAGCGGTCTTTGTGGGCTATTGATATATTTCTCGATTGTAAATTGAAGCCATTCAAGAACCTCCGTATTTATCTCCATGAAATGTTAGGATTTGACGCCTCGAGGTTCAGCCCACATTGACCCCACAGCGAGGTTCGCGGTGAAAAACGGAGTCCAACGAGATCAAGATCACCTAAAACGGAGCTCGGATGGAGGAGATACGAGCTTTCGAAGTCGGCACGAAAATCGAGGCGGCGGAAGACCGCCGGCGACCGGCGGCGAACGGCAGCGGGCGGCCGCAGGCGGCGGCGCGGGGGACGCGCGACCCAGGCCCGCGCGCGGGGGGGGGCCTGCGGCCCAGGCGGGCGCGCGGCCCAGGCGCACGTGGGCGCGCGGCGCGGGCCCGCGCGCAGGTGCGGCCAGGCCCGCGCACGCGGGCCGGCCCAGGCCAGCGGGCCGCTGGCCCTTGCCCCGGTCCACCGTGGACCGGGTGGTCCATGGCGCGGTCTGTGGACCGCTGGGCGTTTCCCACACGTTTCTCACGGTCCACGGCCCTATTTCGTGGACCGGAGCGCGATCCAACGGCCCAGGTGATTCCCGGTCTTGATCCGACGGTCCAGGGGGTTTTTGGCTTTGTTTAGGATTCTAATCCGTGTCTAATCAAGTTTAAACCCTGTTTATGCCTTTAAAAAGGCCCTGAGACGAAACAGAGAGTGGGTTCGGGTTTTCTCGCCGCCGTACGAACCAGAGGAGAGAGAGAGGGGCGAGGGCGCTGTGAGAGAAGGAGCAGGAGGCTCCTGGACAGCGGTCGCCAGGCTCTTCAGGGGTTCAGGGGGGTCTCCAAGAGAGAGAGAGCTTTTGTGAGGGAAACTTCATGTGAGAGAGAATTGGGTGTACAAGGGTTGAGGGTGAGGTCTCCTCTTGTAAAATTTTCTTTTCATAGTGAAGTTTGCATGCCCCATTGAGGCGAGCCCTTTTGTGGCTGATCCACGTAATTTGATTGTTTTTCCTTTTGTTTTGTTTCTTCTTTCTTCCTGCTGCATCGCGTGGTACTGAAAGGATCTTGGGAGGTGGTGTCCCGGCCAGACATCCACCCAACAAGTGGTATCAGAGCAAGGCGGTACAAGGACGCAGATTGCAGTGGTGGTGAGCAAGACTGAAGATGGAGAAAACAGGAACAATCAAGATGGAGATCAACAAGTTTGATGGTAAGAGCAATTTCTCCTTGTGGCAGGCAAGGGTGAAGGACGTGCTCATCCAACAGGGGTTGATCGATGCTCTCTTATGCGATGAGAAGCCGACCACCATAGAGGTGCGGATTGGAAATGGCTACAGATGCAGGCGGTGAGTACCATCCGCATGTACCTGGCGGATGAGGTGGTGATCCATGTGCTGAGCGAGACTTCCCCGACGGTGCTGTGGTCGAAGCTCGAGGAGTTGTACATGGCGAAGTCTCTCACCAACACTCTTTTCCTCTGGAGGCAGTTTTATCAACTGCGGATGACTGAGGGACAGAGCGTGCAGGAGCATTTGAGCCACTTCCAGAAGATCCTCACCGACCTTCTCAGCGTTGGCGAGAACGTTGAGGAGAAGACCAGGGCGCTGGTTTTGCTGGCGTCACTTCCTTCTTCGTACGAGTCCTTGGTGACTGCTCTTCTAGTGGAGAAGAGCACTATCAAGATGGACGAGGTCACTGCGGCGATACTCCAGAACGAGGTTCTCAGGAGGGAGAACCCAGCTTCGACTCAGGTGGCGATAGCTCAGCTTTGGTGGCTTCTGGAGGAGCAGGAGGCGGTAGACGGAGCGACAGGAGATCGCAATGAGGGCGGTCTAAGTCCAGGAGGGACTTGAGCAAAACCAGGTGTTACCGGTGTGAGGAGTTGGGGCATCTAGCCAGAGATTGCCCTCAACTGAAAAATCGGACGGTGGCTGCTGTAGCGACGGCCGGCAGTGATTCAGATGGAGATGTCCTGGAGATATCTGACGAGGTATCTACTTCTTCCCAGCAGTGGATATTAGATTCTGCATGCCCCTATCATGTATGTTGCAGAGAGGAGCAGTTTGACTCCCTGGAGAACAGTGAGAGCACTGTATATCTGCCGGATGGATTGAGCTGTGCGATCAGAGGCATTGGGACAGTCAGCTGGAGGACACATGATGGTGCAGTGAGGAGATTGGGAGAGGTCCGATACATACCCGATTTCAGACGGAATCTTATCTCACTTAACAGACTGGATTCGAGAGGCTACAGGACGGTAGCTGGTGGAGGAATCCTGAGGGTGCTATGCGGCGATAGGATTGTGCTGGAGGGGAAGAAGGGGAGCAGAGGACATTATTACCTGGCAGGGAGCCCAGTGCGAGGTGGAGCATCGGGAGCCAGGTGGAGCTCAGAGCAAGGTGGAGCTCTAGGAGGCGGATCGGGCACGAGACAGGAGACTCGAGAGGACGAGAGGCGACGTCGCAAGGTAAGATTCCTATTGCCGCAGGATGATGCCCCGAGCAGGTCTCAGGTCAGGAGGAGCACAGCATACGACGGAGATGGGATCGAGCAGCCTGGCTCGACTCCCATGTTTGCCCATCCATGATCAGCAAGCGATTGCCCCAGGGCATGGGGGCGTGGAGATCCAGAAGCTCTCGGAGTTTGGAGGAGGCCAAATATCGAGTCGAGGTGGAGATTGTTAGGATTTGATGCCTCGAGATTCAGCCACATTGACCCCACAGCGGGTTCGCGGCGAAAAATGGAGTCCAACGAGACCAAGGTCACCTGAAACGGAGCTCGGATGGAGGAGATACGAGCTTTCGAAGTCGGCATGAAAATCGAGGCGGTGGAGGACCGCCGGCGACCGGCGGCGGACGGCAGGGCGCGGCCGCAGGCGGCGGCGTGCGGGACGCGCGACCCAGGCCCGCGGCGGGGGGGGCTGCGGCCCAGGCGGGCATGCGGCCCAGGCGGGCGCGCGGCCCAGGCGCACGCGGGCGCGCGGCCCAGGCGCGCGCGGGCCGGCCCAGGCCAGCGGGCCTGCTGGCCCTTGCCCCGGTCCACCGTGGACCGGGTGGTCCATGGCGCGGTCTTTGGACCGCGTGGGCGTTTTCCACTCGTTTCTCGCGGTCCACGGCCCTATTTCGTGGACCGGAGCGCGATCCAACGGCCCAGGTGATTCCCGGTCTTGATCCGACGGTCCAGGGGGTTTTTGACTTTGTTTAGGATTCCTAATCCGTGTCTAATCAAGTTTAAACCCTGTTTATGCCTTTAAAAAAGCCCTGAGACGAAACAGAGAGTGGGTTCGGATTTTCTCGCCGCCGTACGAACCAGAGGAGAGAGAGAGGGGCGAGGGCGCTGTGAGAGAAGGAGCAGGAGGCTCCTGGACAGCGGTCGCCAGGCTCTTCAGGGGTTCAGGGGGGTCTCCAAGAGAGAGAGAGCTTTTGTGAGGGAAACTTCATGTGAGAGAGAATTGGGTGTACAAGGGTTGAGGGTGAGGTCTCCTCTTGTAAAATTTTTTTTCATAGTGAAGTTTGCATGCCCCGTGGAGGCGAGCCCTTTTGTGGCTGATCCACGTATTTTGATTGTTTTTCCTTTTGTTTTGTTTCTTCTTTCTTCCTGCTGCATCGCGTGGTACTGAAAGGATCTTGGGAGGTGGTGTCCCGGCCAAACATCCACCCAACATGAAAAAAGAAGGCTTGGTTTGATTGTATTAACAAATGGTTTCTGTATTTTGTATTCTTCATCTGATTCCACAAGGGAAACAAAATTTATGTTTCTTTACCTAAAAAAATTGATGCCAAGAGCGGGGAGTGCCATGGTGCAAGTACCCGGGTCCCAAACTCCTTTTAGGAAGGGTGGAATGCAATCCCAAGTTTCAGACTGGGAACCCCCTTCTATTTTCCTCCATTTGGAGGCGTGGCGTGACTGCTGAGCTTTTGCTTAATTTACATTCTACACTTTCCCTTTGAATTGGAGTTATGTGGAAGTATGAGCATGCCAACAGGGTCCGTGGATAATAACAATCAGATTGAGAAAGCCGTGTTAATCTGGCTGTAGGTAGAACAATCTAGTTGACACTAACGTTACCTTATTGACTGCTTGTTCATCTTTCTGTTGTTCAATGTTCATTCTGTTTTACATCCTTAATTTTGCATTTAATATGCCTTTTTTTTTTTTTTCACACCATGTGCACCTTCTGTAGATCTCTACTCAATCTGAATATGAGATCTGCAAATTACCGTAAGACCAAGCTTTTTTTCTATTATTTTTTCAGGTTGAGAAGGAGAGGTGAAAACACCATCCACTTTATTAGTAAATGATTTAAAACAAGGTGCACAAGCTAAGGCCGGGAAAAATTATTGGTCGGACCAATGGACCCGTCCAGCCACAACGCACGACGCACAAACACGGTCCAACCAATAATTTCTTAGGGCTGGCAAGTTGCATCAATGCCTGAAAAGTTGCACTGATAATTAGCTGTCATGCATTTTTTTAAGCTAAAAGAGCTGTCATGCAATAATTTTGCCTCTTCTAGATAGTGATTGCTCGTCTTCTCTGGCAGTGGATACACACAACGCCTATCCAAGCCTCCGGTTTCATTTCTTCCACCTTTCCCATTTGCAGACGGTAAGAGAAACCACTTGTGCCTTCTTCGTAAACGGACCAAATTTGATCCTCTTCCATCCATTTTCAGCCCACAAGGGGTTAATCCCAGCAGTTGTTGACATCATCAAGCATCTTTGGGGTCCCATTGCCCACCGAGTCAATTATTTCGCCAAGATGGGAGAGAACATTGACAATCTCCGAGAAGAAGTGGAGGAAGTGTCAGCCTTGGCGGTTGACTTAAGAAGGACGGTGGACCGAGCCAAACTTGAAGGGATGGTTCCAACGAATGAAGTCCAAGGTTGGCTGCAGAAGGCCGACGAGATCATCAAAAAAAAAAGAAGAAATGCAAGAAGAATTCCAGCAGAACAACAAGTGCTTCTACGGGTGGTGCCTTGATTGTCGCTCTCGTTACAAGTTAGGAAAGCGTATTGTCAAGGAAACAAAATATGTTCTGAATCACAAGGCGCGGAAAAATAGCTTTGATGAAATTGTTGTTCCTCCCATGCCAGAACCTGTGTCAGAGTTACCTACAACAACCATCAGAGAGGGAATGCGCAACCTGGATCGGGTATGGAACTGCCTAATGGATGCCAAGATTGGAATTATTGGCATTTATGGCACGGGCGGTGTCGGAAAGACGACAATAGCGAAGAATATCCATAACAGAGTTCACGAGACTCAGCACTTTAAGGTCGTCATTTTCGCGACTGTATCAAGAGACTGGAACATAAAGAAGCTAAGGAATGACATTGGGAATAAGTTACACTTGGATTTATCAAAGGAAGAAGATGAAACAGGGGCCTCAGCATTATTGTTCAATAAGTTGAAGGGAAAAAAGGTTCCTTCTAATTTTAGATGATGTGTGGGTGAAAGTAGATCTGGACAAGTTAGGAATTCCTTCACCAAAAGAAAACGGCGGCAGCATAATTGTCATAACCACTAGAACAGAAGCGTCTGCAACGATATGGAGACAGATGAAGAAATCAGGGTGGAGGTTCTTTCTGACACGGAAGCATGGGAATTGTTTCAGGAAAAGGCCGGTAGTGTGATTTCTTCTGATATCGAGCCCATCGCACGAGATGTGTATAAGGAGTGCCGTGGTTTGCCACTGGCAATAATTGTGGTTGGTCGAGCATTGAGGAAGGAGACTGATAGAGAAGTCTGGAAAAATGCACTGCGGGTGCTTAGGACATCACAGTTCGAGCTTAAAGGTATGGAACGTGAAGTTTACTTGCCCCTGAAATTTAGTTACGATCACTTGGAAACTGATGCTCTTCGAAATTGCTTCCTGTATTGTTCCCTATTTCCTGAAGATTATGAAATAGAAGTAGATCAATTAATAGGATACTGGATAATGGAGGGGTTCATACAAGGGGTTCAGAGCTTGGAAGATGCTGAAGCAAAGGGACACTCCTTATCGAAAGAGCTGGTAGATTCTTGTTTACTAGAAGAAGATGGACGCTGGAAATATTATGTGAGAATGCACGACGTGATTCGGGATATGGCAATAAGGATCACATCAGAAAGCACAGAAAGAGGCATGAGATTCTTAGTACGAGCCGGTGTGGGATTAGAAGATTGCCCAAAAGTGGAGGAATGGGAAGGGAAGGACAGGATCTCACTGATGAATAACAATATCCGATTTTTACCGGATGAACCAAAATGCAGTGAACTCTCCACCTTGCTCCTCGAAGGGAATGGATTACTTCAAGAAATCCCACCATCATTTTTCAAGCAGATGAAGAATCTTCGTGTACTTGATCTATCCCATACCGTGATTGTGTCACTTCCACCCTCCATTTCTGAATTACGTAGCCTCCAAGCACTCATTCTAAGAAACTGTCGGTCTTTACGAAGTGTGACCTGTGTGGGAGGACTGAACCATCTCCAATTGCTTGATTTATCCGGGACCAATATTGAGGAACTGCCACGTGAGATTGGGCAGTTGACCAGGTTACGCCGTCTGGATCTATCAGAAATCTGGAACCTTGCATATATCCCGGCTGATATAATACTTTCATTGTCCCCGTTGGAAGATCTAGCAATGATAAGAAGCCCCTTCTTTTTTATAAGTAATGAGAGCAAAGCATTTATTGAGAATCTAGGACACTTGAATCACTTGACTCATTTTGCTGCTGACATTCCAAATGACCTCCAGCTCTCAATGGGAATTCCTGCTTCGGGATAAGGTGAAGAGTTTCTGTCTACGAATTGGGGGTCCTGACGCCCTTGAGACAGCTTTTATATCTGAACCTGAAAGAAGAGATCGGTGTCTACACATTCTAGAAAACACGAATGTCAGCGAAGAAGCGGTTGGATTACTTCAGTATGCACAAATCTTTCGTCTCCATCATCACGATGAGGTCAGAACAATATCCGCAATGGGAGCACGTAATTTGAAGCGGTTAAAAGCTTGTCAGATCTGGAGATGTAATCACATGGAAAATGTTGTCATCGCTGAGGAGGCAGAAGAAGGAATTTTGCCAGAACTAGAGACCTTAGAACTAGAGGAACTTCAAAATTTGAGGAGTATATGGGAGGGAAATGGAACACCAGGAAGCTTTGGAAGAATCAAGAAAATTACCATAGGCAGTTGTGCCAGCGTGATGCATCTCTTTTCATCCAATGTGTTACAGCTACTAAATTCTCTAGAAGAGTTGGACATATATGAATGTGATCGGATGGTCGAGATTGTTACAGGAGAAGTTGGAAATGGAGTTATAGCCCTTCCAAGGCTGAGGCGTGTCGTTCTTTGGAAACTGCCAAAATTGAAAAGAATGTGGAAGGGAGTTTTATCCTTGGAATCATTGAAGCAAATAGAAGTTATATCGTGTACCAGCTTGAGGCAGCTTGCCATAGGTATTGACAAGACACGAGCATTAGAGGCTGTTGGTGCAAAAATCCGCCTGCGCCGGAGAAGCTGGAGTTGAGGAAGCCGCGGTCGCCACCGGGACCTGCAAGGGAAGTCTAAACCGGAGGTGGGGTTGCTCCGGCAAGACCCTCCGACGCTCAAGTCAGTTCTCTGCCTCAACAAGAATGGAGTGCTCGAACGGAGAGTTTAGCAGAGTTTTGAGATAAGGCAAAAGAGCTTAAAGAATAACGTATCTGAGTCTCCCTTTTATAGGCGGGGGAGGCAACGGACTGATGGCGACGTTTGTAACCGCCTGGTAGTGGGCCGCCCATGGTCAGAAAAATTGATTGCGGAAGATAGTGGGGTAGACCCGTGGCCATCGCCCCAGTCCGCCACGTAGGGCCTACTGCAGGTAGTGGAGCGGCGTCCGTTGCTGCTAGTTGTCAGCGAGTAGTGGGATCGTGCAGCACCTGCCGCAGGGAGCGGAGCAGCATCATAGCTATTGACACAGCCTGTCAGAGAGTAGTGGGATTGCGCAGCACCTGTCGCAGGGGGAGGTGGAGCCGCGCGGAATCCGCTACAGGAAGTGGAACGGGATCTTGGCAGTTATTGTTATCCGCCAAGGGACGCGGATCTGTTGATCAAGGCTCGGCAGCGGTCGGAGTTCGGCCTTTGCAGGAGTCCGGGAGGAGTCCCCCCCTCGGTTGAGGTCGTGGGTGGGGTTCGGCCCCCCGCGGCTGATGCTGAGGTCGGGGCTTGGCTCCCGTAGGAGTCCGGACGGAGTCGTCCTGCTGCCGATGGAGGAGCTCGGCTCCCGTAGGAGTCCGGGCGGAGCCGTGCTGATGTCGACTGTGGAGCCCGGCTCCCGTAGGAGTCCGGGCGGAGCCGTACTGCTGTTGGAGGAAGAGCCCGGCTCCCGTAGGAGTCCGGGCGGAGTCGTGCTGATGTCGACCGTGGAGCCCGGCTCCCGTAAGAGTCCGGGTGGAGCCGTACTGCTGTTGAGGGAGGAGCCCGGCTCCCGTAGGAGTCCGGGCGGAGCCGTGCTGATGTCGACCGTGGAGCCCGACTCCCGTAGGAGTCCGGGTGGAGCCGTACTGCTGTTGAGGGAGGAGCCCGGCTCCCGTAGGAGTCCGGGCGGAGTCGTGCTGATGTCGACCGTGGAGCCCGGCTCCCGTAGGAGTCCGGGCGGAGCCGTGCTGATGTCGACCGTGGAGCCCGGCTCCCGTAGGAGTCCGGGCGGAGCCGTACTGCTGTCGAATTCGGCTGCGGGTATTTTATACCCAACACCAGTCCCCTTACTTCCGAGTTTGAATTTCAAGCGAAGGAAGTACGCAGAGAGAGATGCGCGCAGCTGGAATCGCCCCTTCGAACTTTGCGCACTGCCGCCCCCATTTAATGCGCGCACGCCAGAATCCATTTTTCGGTGAAGGTGACTTGAAAAGTCTTTTCGAAACCCCCGTTGAAACGCGATCCCAAGCGTCGCTTTGCGGGAATTCGTGAGCGGTCAACCCTCGATGGCGGTGAAGGGGATAAGCGCGCCACGCGGCACACATCAGTTGGCCCAGGAATACCCACCGCCATAACTGCGCCAGGATCCGTCGGCTATTTAAACTCCTCAGCCCCTTCGTGGCCTCATTCTGGCGCTGTTCTTTCATCTGAGAGTCCTGCTTCTCTCGCCCCAGTCCCTGTCTCCTTCCCTTATACCATGTTCTCTACTCGGGAGGCTGTTTTTGAGAGGATTTTTAGGGTTTGGAGGAAGGTGAGGAGGAGAATGGCGGCCGGTGAGAATCTCCGTCGCTCTAAAAGGAGCCCAAGGAAGAATTCCTTCAACAACAGGGGTTTAATAATGGGGGCTGTCGGTGAAGTTATTCTGCCCGCGAATCTCGGAGCAGCAAGGCGAGGTGATACCGGTCAAGAGGGCAGAATAGACGTCATAAGCCATGACGGGATCCTTGACGCCGTCGGGCCCGAGAGACCAGAGGCGGTCGGCGTTGACGGTGAGGCAGTAGAACTTGTTGCGGGGACGGTGGAAGTAACGCATGCCGACCTTGCCGGAGCGTCTCGGGTGACGGTCGTCGTGGTGCATCCAGAGATGAGGTGTATCTTTGGTGTCCCGACCGCTCCTGAAGTGACTACGGTTCTTCTTGAAACAGGTCTTCGCTACTGCTGCCGCTACCCCCACCACCTCCGGAGATCTATCCCACCCCTTTCCCGCTAAGGTTGGGACTTCGGAACAGAATGAGGCAAGATGGGGCGAGAGCTGTTACACGCACTGGAGAAGGATAGAGACGGAGTTCGTAGCTCGGAGCGACCTCCGGTTCGTCCAGCCCGAACCGTACTCGCGATACTCGCGATGATGTGTATCTTCTCTCTTTTTTTTTTTCCTGACCCACCGGGTCTTGTAACGTGTACTTCTGTTAAATGAAAAAGCAATTTCAGTACCTTGTTTGCATCTTGTATTAAATAGTTGCCTGTCGAACTTCTTCATTTTCCTTTCCTTCTCTTTGCCTGTGTTACGTCGTTCCAGGGTCGTCGGCGACCTTTTCAGTTCATGTGGGGTCGTCATTCGCCGATCTCCTTTTCGGCTTTTGTGCCGTCAGGTTCGCTCGGATTTTTCTCCGCTGAAGTCGGGGCTAAGTTCGGCTCCCTTGATAATCCGAACGGAGAAGCCCTCCGAGAGTTGGAGTAGCTCGATTCTCGTAAGGGCCAGGGCGAAGTTTTTCCTGCAATCAAAGTCATAAGTAAAGTCGGCTTCCGTAGAAGTCCGGGCGGAGTTGTCCTGTAGCTAACGTTGGCGGTGGAGCCCGGCTCCCGTAGGAGTCCGGGTGAAGTCTGGGTGAAGTCTTTTTGCGGTGGAACCCGGTTCCCGTAGGAGTCCGAAGTCTTCTTTGGCGTAGGGGCCGGCTCCCGTAGGAGTCCGGGTGAAGTCTTCTTGGCGGCGGAACCCGGCTCCCGTAGGAGTCCGGGCGAAGTTTGCTTGGCGGCGGAACCCGGCTCCCGTAGGAGTCCGGGCGAAGTCTGCTTGGCGGTGGAACCCGGCTCCCGTGGGAGTCCGGGCAAAGTTTTCTTGGCGGCGGGACCCGGCTCCCGTAGGAGTCCGAGCGAAGCCTTCTTGGCGGCGGAACCCGGCTCCCGTAGGAGTCCGGGCGAAGTCTGCTTGGCGGTGGAACCCGGCTCCCGTGGGAGTCCGGGCGAAGTTTTCTTGGCGGCGGGACCCGGCTCCCGTAGGAGTCGAGCGAAGCCTTCTTGCGGGGAACCCGGCTCCCGTAGGAGTCCGGGCGAAGTTTTCTTGACGGCGGAACCCAGCTCCCGTAGGAGTCCGAGCCTTCCACTTTGCCCATGTCAGGACGAGGTTCTCCTCCTGTTCCTGACAGGGCTGCGGGGGCACATTAGGGCGTTGCGAGGCCTCTCCCCCCATCCGGTCTAAAAGAACCGGGCCTTCGACTTTGCTCGAGTTAGGGCGAGGTTCTCCTCCTGTCCCTAACAGGGCTGTGGGGGCACATATGGGCGTTGCAAGGCCTCTCCCCCCATCCGGTCTAAAAGAACCGGGCCTTCGACTTTGCTCAAGTTAGGGCGAGGTTCTCCTCCTGTCCCTAACAGGGCTGTGGGGGCACATATAGGCATTGCAAGGCCTCTCCCCCCATCCGGTCTAAAAGAACCGGGCCTTCGACTTTGCTCAAGTTAGGGCGAGGTTCTCCTCCTGTCCCTAACAGGGCTGTGGGGGCACATATGGGCGTTGCAAGGCCTCTCCCCCCATCCGGTCTCAAAGAACCGGGCCTTCGACTTTGCTCAAGTTAGGGCGAGGTTCTCCTCCTGTCCCTAACAGGGCTGTGGGGGCACATATGGGCGTTGCAAGGCCTCTCCCCCCATCCGGTCTAAAAGAACCGGGCCTTCGACTTTTATAAGGTTGACCTCTCATTTTTGATACCGTCTGCTTGAATTGTCCTAAGACAAATGAGCATGCATTTTTTGATTAGACGAAATCACTGGTAGTACATCCGTAAGTTTTCTGAGCTCCACGGTCGCGGGAGGTTGGCTCCTCCGAGTTCCTTGAGATAATAAGTTCTAGGTCGGACTACTTCTTTGACCTCATAAGGTCCCTCCCAGTTTGGGGCAAGCTTCCCCTGGCCCTGTGGTTGTGAGACAGCAGCTCGCCGGAGCACTAGATCCCCTGCTTTGAATATCTTGTTCTTGACTCGGGCGTTGTAATATCGGGCAACTTTCTGTCTGTAGGCTGCCATTCGAACCTGAGCAATCTCCCGCCTTTCTTCCAGTAGGTCGAGGTTGGCTTTGAGACTTTGCGTGTTTTGGGGTTCGTCGAATGCCACGACTCGCGCCGACGGGAGTTTAAGCTCGATCGGGATGACGGCTTCCGTACCAAAGGCTAGAGCAAAGGGAGTCTCTCCTGTAGGCAACCTCTGGGTGGTCCGATAAGCCCATAGTACATGATAAAGTTCGTCCGTCCAAGTCTCTTTTGCTCTTTCGAGCCTGGTCTTGATCCCCTGCAAAAGGGTTCTGTTTGTTACCTCGGCTTCGCCGTTTGCCTGGGGATGGGTCACTGATGTGAATTTGTGGGAGATATTTAGGTCTTCACAGAATTCAGCAAATCTGGCTCCCGCGAATTGCCGTCCATTATCAGTGATGAGGGTTCTAGGCAAACCGAACCTGCACACGATCGATTTTCAGACGAAATCCTGCACTTTCGCTTCTGTGATTTTGGCTAGCGGCTCGGCCTCGACCCATTTGGTGAAGTAGTCGATTGCTACAAGGAGGAATTTCCTTTGACCAGACGCCATGGGAAAGGGGCCAAGAATATCCATTCCCCATTGCGCAAAAGGCCATGGGGCACTCAAGGGTGTAAGCTCGGTAGCAGGTTGTCTCTGGACGTTGGCGTATCTCTGGCATCGATCACACTTTTTGACATATTCAATTGAATCATGGTGCATTGTTGGCCAGTAATACCCTTGGCGGAGTAGCTTGTGGGATAGAGACCTGGCACCTAAATGGCTTCCGCAAGCTCCCTCGTGCACTTCCCATAAAGCGTAGTCAGCTTCTGAGGGTCGGAGGCATCTCAAGAGAGGCAAGGAGTACGATCTTTTGTACAATTTGCCCTCATAAAGGATGTACCGGGAGGCTTGATTTCGGAGTTTTCGGGCTTCTTTCGCGTCTTGGGGGAGAATCCCATCTCTAAGATAGGTTATTAGCGGGTCGACCCAGCTGGGCTCGTGGTCGATCTCCATTACGAGTCGCAGTTCTTCCGTACTCGGTCGTTTCAAAACTTCAAAGAGGATGCCTTTTGGCAATTCGGCCGGAGCCGATGTCGCCAGCTTGGAGAGAAGATCGGCTCTGGTATTCTCCGATCTTGGAATTTGCCTGATGTCGAAATCGCCAAAGGCAGGGATGAACTCCTTCACCTTCTCAAGATATTTGGCCATACTGTCCTCCCGCGCTTCAAAGCTCCCGCTGACTTGCCCCACCACAAGTTGGAAATCGCTGTGCACCCAGAGTTGACCTATTCCGAGCTCCCTGGCGATCCTCAAGCCTGCGATCAGAGCTTCATACTCTGCTCCATTGTTTGTTGCGGGGAATTAAAACGCAGAGCGTACTCCGCAACGACTCCCTCCGGGCTGGTCAAGATCAGGCCTGCACCCGCACCTGCCATGTTGGACGATCCGTCCACATGGAGGGTCCAAAAGCTATCGGATGAACTGGTTTCTTCGTCGGGGGAGTTCGGTTGAGTCCTCAGGTCGTCAATTTTGTTTTGCTCAGGTTCGACCTCCTCGGTGATGGTGCATTCTACTATGAAATCCGCCAACACCTGGGCTTTTATCGCCGGTCTAGGCTTGTAGTTGATGTCGAATTCTGTGAGCTCGATGGCCCATTTCGCCATTCTTCCGGAGATATCAGCTCGGTGCAAAATCGCCTTGATCGGTTGGTCGGTGAGTAATGTCACCGTGTGCCCTTGAAAGTAAGGCCGGAGTCTCCGAGCTGCAATCAACAAGGCGTAGGTCAGTTTTTCTAATTTAGTATACCTGGTCTCGGCGTCCCTCAACACGCGACTAATGTAGTAGACTGGTCGCTGGACTTTCATTTCCTCTTTAACAAGGACAGCTGCAAGGGCTGTGGGAGAGACCGCCAGGTACAAAAATAATTCCTCCTTAGGCTCGGGCTTCGCCAGTAGTGGGGGCGAGCTAAGGTAGCTTTTCAATTCTTTGAATGCCTGTTGGCATTCAGGGGTCCAACAGAAGTTCTTCGGCTGTTTGAGGGTTTGAAAGAAGGGCAGACATCGTTCGGCCGACCTCGCGACGAAGCGATTAAGAGCCGCGACTCTTCCCGTGAGGTATTGAACCTCCTTGATCGACCTTGGGGAAGTCATATTTTGGATGGCGCAAATTTTCTCCGGATTGGCCTCGATCCCGCGTCCCGACACCATGAAGCCCAGGAACTTTCCTGAGGTTACCCCAAAGGCGCATTTGGTCGGGTTCAGCTTCATTCTATACTTTCGAAGAGCGCCAAAGGTTTCCTCGAGGTCGGCTACATGATTTCCGGAAGACCTGCTTTTCACGAGCATATCGTCCACATAAACCTCCATGTTTCGGCCGATCTGCTCCTTGAAGATCTTGTTCACCAGTCGTTGATAGGTTGCACCCGCGTTCTTGAGGCCGAACGGCATAACCCTGTAGTAGTAAAGGCCGCGATTAGTGATAAAAGCGGTCTTTTCTTCATCTTCCGATGCCATTCTAATCTGGTTATAGCCGGAGAATGCGTCCATGAAAGTGAGAAGCTCATGACCCGAGGTAGCGTCCACCAGTTGGTCGATCCGGGAAGGGGGTAGCTGTCCTTTGGGCAAGCTTTATTCAGCTTTTTGAAGTCGATACACATCCTCCACTTGCCGTTTGCTTTCTTGACCAAGACAACATTGGAGATCCACTCTGGATAATTGACCTCCTTGATGAATCCGGCCTTGAGAAGTTTATCCACTTCCTCGGCTATCGCCTTCTGCCTCTCCGGGGCATGACTCCGGATTTTTTCTTTTGTTGGCCGATGTTTAGGGTCGACCGCCAGATGATGTTCCATGACTCCTGTCTCAATCTCCGGCATATCCGCCGGGACCCATGCGAAAACGTCCGCATTCCTTCGGAGAAAATCCACGAGATGCGTCCGCACCTCCTCCTCCAGGTTGGAGCCAATTAACACCACATGCTCCGCATTCCCATCATTCAAAGGAATGGTATTAGGTCCTCGATCGGGCCGCCCCTCTCTTCAGTGAGGTCGTCGCGCGCATCCAACCCGTCGACTGGACAGAGGTCCGCTTGATCGCTTCTTTGCAGGGCAATATTGTAGCAGTGCCTGGCCAGCGCTTGGTCTCCCCGAACTTCTCCAATCCCCTTGTCAGTGGGGAACTTCAACTTCAAATGGTAGGTTGAAACAACGGCTCTAAGGGCATTGAGGCAGGGTCGGCCAAGAATTGCATTGTAGGCAGACGGCGCCTTTACCACCAGGAAATTTACCAGGGCTCTGGACTGCTTTGGATGCTGACCCGCGGTCACAGTTAGAGCTATCATTCCTTCCGTCGGAACGGCGTCACCAGTAAACCCTATCAAGGGGAGCACATCGGCCTTAGATGACCGCCAAGAGTGGCCATTCTCGAATAGGCACTGTAGAATAAGATGTCGGTCGAACTTCCGTTATCGACGAGAATGCGACGGACGTCATAATTTGCTATGTTCAAGGAAACTACGACCGCGTCGTTATGAGGGAATTGGACTCCCTGGGCGTCTTCTTCAGTGAAGGCTATGGGCTCTTCGACTTTTTGCCGCTTGAGGGGTGCAGCTGCCTCCAGCCGGGATTCTCCGAGATGACGTTGACAGAATCCGGCGAAGGCCGGTCCTCCGGCCACCCTTTATCAGCAACCATAGCCGGAGGTAGTGTGCAAAAACCTCACGGGAGGGCATCGGATGGGGAAAAGAGGATTGGATGCCGGAAAAGATGGCCGGAAGTGGGTCCGTTGAGCGCTCCTTCAAGAACAAGGGTGCTGCGAAGACACAGCCCCTTCCTCTAGCGCCAATCCTGTTGGTGCAAAAATCCACCTGCGCCGGAGAAGCTGGAGTTGAGGAAGCCCGGTCGCCGCCGGGACCTGCAAGGAAAGTCTAAACCAGAGGTGGGGTTGCTCCGGCAAGACCCTCCGACGCTCAAGTCAGTTCTCTGCCTCAACAAGAATGGAGTGCTCGAACGGAGAGTTTAGCAGAGTTTTGGGATAAGGCAAAAGAGCTTAAAGAATAACGTATCTGAGTCCCCCTTTTATAGGCGGGGGAGGCAACGGACTGATGGCGACGTTTGTAACCGCCTGGTAGTGGGCCGCCCATGGTCAGGAAAATTGATTGCGGAAGATAGTGGGGTAGACCCGTGGCCATCGCCCCAGCCCGCCACGTAGGGCCTACTGCAGGTAGTGGAGCGGCGTCCGTTGCTGCTAGTTGTCAGCGAGTAGTGGGATCGTGCAGCACCTGCCGCAGGGAGCGGAGCAGCATCATAGCTATTGACACAGCCTGTCAGAGAGTAGTGGGATCGTGCAGCACCTGTCGCAGGGGAGGTGGAGCCGCGCGGAATCCGCTACAGGAAGTGGAACGGGATCTTGGCAGTTATTGTTATCCGCCAAGGGACGCGGATCTGTTGATCAAGGCTCGGCAGCGGTCGGAGTTCGGCCTTTGCAGGAGTCCGGGAGGAGTCCCCCCCTCGGTTGAGGTCGTGGGTGGGGTTCGGCCCCCCGCGGCTGATGCTGAGGTCGGGCCTTGGCTCCCGTAGGAGTCCGGACGGAGTCGTCCTGCTGCCGATGGAGGAGCCCGGCTCCCGTAGGAGTCCGGGCGGAGCCGTGCTGATGTCGACTGTGGAGCCCGGCTCCCGTAGGAGTCCGGACGGAGCCGTACTGCTGTTGGAGGAGGAGCCCGGCTCCCGTAGGAGTCCGGGCGGAGTCGTGCTGATGTCGACCGTGGAGCCCGGCTCCCGTAGGAGTCCGGGTGGAGCCGTACTGCTGTTGAGGGAGGAGCCCGGCTCCCGTAGGAGTCCGGGCGGAGCCGTGCTGATGTCGACCGTGGAGCCCGGCTCCCGTAGGAGTCCGGGTGGAGCCGTACTGCTGTTGAGGGAGGAGCCCGGCTCCCGTAGGAGTCCGGGCGGAGTCGTGCTGATGTCGACCGTGGAGCCCGGCTCCCGTAGGAGTCCGGGTGGAGCCGTACTGCTGTTGAGGGAGGAGCCGGCTCCCGTAGGAGTCCGGGCGGAGCCGTGCTGATGTCGACCGTGGAGCCCGGCTCCGTAGGAGTCCGGCGGAGCCGTACTGCTGTCGAATTCGGCTGCGGGTACTTTATACCCAACAGAGGCCATTAGAGGTGAAAGGGAATGGTGGGATAGTTTGAAATGGCAGAACGACAACAGCAAGTCCCGTTTTCAAAAAAAATTTAAAACCATCTAAGTGTTCAGATTGCCATAGATATTGAGAAGATTAGGAGCATTAGACGTCATTAGAGGTGAAAGGGAATGGTGGGATTGTTTGGCATGGCAGAACGACCGCAGCAAGTCCCATTTTCAAAACAAATTTGAAAACATCTCAGTTTCCGGATTGATATAATCACCTGCATATTAAACGATGAAAGGTGAAGTCATTATCACCTTGCTGGAATTTATTTGTCTCCTTCCTTCCTTCCTTCGTTTATTTATCTTTTTTTTGTTACATCTTGGCTGTTACATACTGCATAATAAAAACTACTAGTGTCATCCAATCTACATGGGTCAGCTATGCAGATCCTATATTATTTGTACCTGCATGATGGGTTTACTTTCTTGTTCCACCATGCAGGAGTGAACATGATCTACATGCATGAACAGACCCAAAAACAAGAAATGAATCAACCTTCTATCATTCACTATAAGACAGGTTCTCGTCTCCTTTTAGTTATTTTTATAGTGATGATTTGTACCCATTGTATTGCAGTTTTACTATATCATTTTATAAAATAGAAGACTTGGAGTTGTTGACCAAGTAGTAATTTCTGCAATCAGAACTGTTTTGCCCATTCTAGGTTTTCACTTTATATGCATCCAGGTTGAGTTCGAACTTGGGAAGCATTGTATTAGACTAATATAGCTGCACATAGCCATGTTCACATTTACAGCAACGTGGGCAAAGCCAACTTCGCAAGAATGCATGGTTTCAGTTCAAAGAAGCATCATATTTTCACGTCACTGACAATAGTATTTGCATAAGCTATCCTCCAGGCCCATAAACATTCTAAGGTATCCACAACTATGGATTCATTAAAACAAAAAGTTTTGCCCAGGACATTTCACTTTTTTGACACCTGAACCAAAGCCGATATACTTAAAATGGGTAGGCACATGCACAGGTCATATTTCAGCTCTATATGGAGCCCAATTTTATTTAAGCACATGTTTTAAGTCAAAAAACATTATATTAGAGTTGTCACCGATTATAATTTGATGCTTCTGTAGCTATTAGTTATGCAAGAAAAAAAAAATCATGTTATTAGCTGAAATTTTTAAAATATGCCATGTTTATATTTGTATTTTGATTTAATTTTAATATTAACAGTTCAGAAACCAACATTAAATGATTCTTCTAAATTAGTTTTTGATTTTGTTTTGTTTTCCCTTCTTTTAGTTTCGGGTTTCATTCTGACCATGATTGTCCAAATTCAAGCAGAATATTTAGGTTTATTGGCCTATGGTTGGGGAACAGCCCTACATCCCTTTTCTCAGCCCTCAGCCACCCCCCTCTCCTAATTCCCATGTCCTCCTCCCTGTCCTTATCCTCTCCCCCATCCTCTCCTACACATCTTCGTCCTCGCCCTCCTCTCTCTGTGCTAGATCAACCGTCCACCCCAACTCCTCTTCCTCCTCAGCCACTCCCTACCCTAGATCTCCCAAGCGGCCTCTCTCATCTCTCCCAAGCTTCTCCATTGGTTTCTCGCCTCTCTCCAAAACTTAGGGTGCGTATGTTTTCAGCTTTGGATCAGACTTTTTTCTACTATGGTTTGATAATATACTTTAGATTAGGCTCTCTTTGAAAATTAGGGTGCTATCTTCTCTAAGTTAGCTTTCTATATCAAAATCATATTATTTATCATTTTGTATATATTATTATGTATGATCTAATTTTATTCTTGTATTGATGCAATCATCAAATCAAACTTTACTTTAGGGTTTTGTATATCATAGTTCTTTAATACTTTGCCTTGAGAAGGTCATTGTATGAAGAGAATAATTAGCATGTTGAGCATCATCTTGGTTTAATATCATGATATTTTCAGTTTTGTGTTTCTTTTTATAGTGTTGTTCTGTCTTTGTGGTTAGAAACTTGAAACAATAGAACTGTGTAACTTCATTTTAAGGAACTATTAATATTTCAATCTCAAGGTAGTTTCTCATGGATAGACAGCAATGTTTTATCTTTACCTAATTTGCTGAAAAACTTGATTGCAATTGCTGTCATTATGACTGTTGAGTTGTTGACTATGAAAGGTATCAATAATGCAAAATTATGTTGTTATATGTCAATGAGGTCCGCTGGTTGTGTTTGCAAACTAGAAATTATGAAACTCACTTTCAATCATCAATTTCAGTAATGCTAGTTTCTACATGCATTACAATTTACAAATGGTTTCAGCAATATCAGTTTCCTGATTGTCATGTTTTACCATGATGCAAGTAGAAAAAATTAGTCCCTCAACTAATAATGTTTAGCTAATCTGAAGATGTTCAACTTTGAAAATATATGATAAATAAAAATCATCATTACACAAGAAAATATGCTCAATATTCTGCTTTTCCCATTATATTTATTCATTCTTTCATATCTACATCCTACAAATTATTTTAGATGTCTACATACTGTCGTACAATAAAACATGGTGTCCAGTTCATCTAGGTTCTTCCTTCTTTTTTCTTTTTTTCCCTTTTTAATATGTGGTTCCATTCACAAATGCCTTTACTAGTACTGTTAAGGAATCTATAATACATCAAGAGAAAACAGAAAATGAATAACTGAAGTACGTATTTGTAGAAGAACTTTATTAGTCTGGCCAATTTTAGTTTCTTCGCATAGATAAATTACGGTTTAACTGCATTTTATGTATGCAAAGAAACTAAAATTGGCCAACAGTCATTTGGCATGTTTAAAAAAATATACTGCTATTTTTGTCAAGCCACAGAAAATTCCCATAAAACATTCACCATAAAGATTTTATATTTCTATTACTTTTGCTTTTGTACTTAAATTTCTGTTAATTATCTGTCCAACGGTTATTACAGGCAAAAATTTTATGAATGATCTGAGTTTTTTGATGAGTTTAAACTGATTTGTATGATGGTTATTATAGGCTATAATTTTGATGATCTGAGTTTTTTGATGATCTTGAATTTTATCTGTCTTATGGTTATTGATTCCATTCCTCACCTGAAAAAGACAAACCATGAACATTCTGATTGATGGATAGCTAGTCCTTAATAAACTGGAATATGACTGTCAATGCACTTTTTAGCAGCTTTTTTCAGATAATCTTATTGTGACCTTCCATGTAGCTAATTGCCATACATGCCCTTTCGATAGGATGAGAACAGGGTGTGTGCTGATCTTGGAACACTTTAAAGGAGATTGTGGAAGCTGGCTACACCATATTGGTCATCAGAGGACAAAGTCCAAGCTAGGCTAAGGCTTGTTGGTAGTTATGCTCATCCTGGTAGTTGTGCTCATTGGGTTTTTTTCTTTTTGAATCATCATAGTTATCATGTGAACATAGCTATGCGCTTTCGTTTAGTTTTTATCATGTAGATTTCAAGTGTGCTCCTGATATTAATATGTATATAGACAAGTAATGTTTGCATATCAACTTGCTTGACATATGCAGCACACATGTTAAAAAAACAATCATCATAGATTGTTTAGGATGATGTATGATTCTAGCTACTATAGACTGTATGAAATTATATTCACCTGTTTAACATAAATTAATGCAAAGCAATTCATCTGTTATTGTATTTAAAATTTTTATCAATTGAAATTGAATTAATTTGTGTAGGTTAGGAGTATCATTCCTCAAAAACATTTACGAGATGTATAGTTTCAGCATTTCTGGGCTGGATCCTCTTCCAATCAGTCCCATAAGCTCTAGCAGTTCTAGGCTGATCCTTCGATACTCCCACAATCTCAGCAACCTTGGATAGGAATTTGTTATCATCTGTGCAGCAGCTTGAGCCAAAGTATGAGCTTCTTGATGATGATGAAGATGAGGAGGTTGTTGTGGATGACTTATAGATTCAGGATAATTTAATAAATTTTATTTCAAATTTATTTTATTTTGTATGATGTATATTTTATATTTTTTAATTACTTTCATCTTTTTGTATTTGTTTTGTAAATGATCAGAGGAGAGGGAAGACTAGATGAGACCCACATGAGCTAGGGATGTGTGGCAGCTTCGTGAGGGTGAGAGGATCGTTATTACATGCAATAACTCGGGGTTGATAGTTAGGAGGCCGAAAAGTTTTCCAGCAAGTTTTCTAGAATCAATAGCTCGAAAGAGGTATATATGTCTAATTAACTATCTATGATGGAATGATATATTTTCTTCTTATAAAGTTGAGCTTTTACGAGTTGTTGAGATCCAAAAATATACTTGATATTGTATCTTAACTATCTAATAATTATAAGTACTTAATTCTAATATTTGTAACTTTCTTTACTTTCTTGAAGAGCAAGTTTCTGCTCCCTTCAGAGAGCCATAATTGGATAGTAAAATTTCTCAATTGAAAATGGAAAGAATATAAGATGAAGGTAAAGAAAGACTATAAGAAGGAAGGTATGATGGTGGAGGACATTGCTCATACAAAAGCACATAACTCTGCCACCTTTCTCCATTACAGTGGATTTACAGTCGTTCGATATCTTGATCCAGTAAGTCTAGGCATAGGCCAACATCATGCAGTGGCTCCAGCAAGCAATGGAGCAGCATCACCCTTCGAAGCCGACACTTTAGATGGCTTCTTTTTGGCATAATCGCCGATCTTACCTCAAAGTTCGGGATCAGGCCCCGGACAAGCCCTCCACTCAAATCCCGCTTATGCTTCTGGCTGATCGCCTTCTCATCAGAGCTTCAGGAAGAAAGACTAGAGATGGCGACCTCCTGCCTCCTCCGACAGCAGCTCGACTCCAGGTCTTGATTCCTCGGATATGGAATGGAAAGAACTTGAGGATGCCATATCAATAAGCTATGTATCTATTGATCGTATCAAAAAAATTTGAGCTTTTATACAAGTTTTTTGTTAAAACAATGAAGTGAAGAGCCCAACTAAAGTTAGCCGTATCCGACTATAATGAAATCATCAAAAGCAATTGAAAACATCAAGAAGACATCCAAAACATAACCTCGAGACAACTAGATTAAGCCTCACGCCATATGGCTACTTGACGCTCCTCGTCAAGTCAAGCAAAGGCTGAGGCTGATGATGATGAGACTAATCCTCTAAGGATCCCATATGGCTATCTAACACATCCACGGACAAATTGAGTGGAGGTTGAAGACAACGACGATGGGACTAACCCTCCGAATACCTCACATAGCCATCTGACACTCGTCGTCTATGGATAAGTCGATCAAAAATTGAGGACAACAATAATGGGGCTAACTCTCTGAGGAATCTAAATAGCCACCTAACACTCCTCGTTCATAGATGAGCCGAGTAGAGGTCGAAGACGACGATAACAAGACTAACCCTCTGAGGATCCTACATGGCCACCTGACATTTCTCATCCACAAATAAGTCGAGTGGAAGCCTAGGACGACGACAATGAGGCTAACCCTCCGAGGACCCCACATGTCATCTGGCGCCCCTCGACCCTGGACGAGTCAAATGGAGGCCAAGGATGACGACGGTGAGACTAACCCTTTGGAGACTCCATATGGTTATCTGACGCTCCTCATCCATGGATGACTCGAGTGGAGGCCTAGAACGATGATATTAACTTAGCAAAATTTACTACCAAGATTCAAGCTAATCCTCTGGGACCCCTCATGGCTACATGGTGCTCCTCATCCATGGATGAGTCAAGTAGAGGACTAGGATAATGATATTGAGTTGATAAGATTTACTACCAAGATTCAACTTCTGATCTACTTTTGATATTTCAAATTCTAATCTATTTTGGATATTTCAACTTTTAATCTTTAGATATTTCACTTTTGATCTACTTTGTATATTTTGCTTATGATCTACTTCGAATATTTCAACTTATGATGGACTACTTTTTTTTCTGAAGCAGTAAAACCACTTCGGACTCAAAAGTAGGAGACAAGTGCAGTGGAGGTTATCCGCCTTTCAATCCGATTTTTTTCTCAAATTATGATCAAACACTCACCGATGACTCATCAAGACTACCATGGAGAGCCAAAAAGTTGAATGACTTCATGCCATCGACATCTGTCTGAATTCTGACTCGGACAACTACCAACTCCAAGATTGAGATCCAACCAACGATAGAAAACAAAGCCTAATGACCTGCACAGACATTAACACATCCAAAGTAAAGCCTCGGCTTTGTGCCGATCTCAAACTACCGGCCTACTCAACCACATGGACAATTCTTGAAATCTTCCAGTAGCTTTCAGAACGTGGATATGATCCATAGCTGACATCCATGATTAACAACCCTAATTCATGGATTAGTTGATGGATTTTCTATTCTAATGGCTTGTCGATTAAAATCTAGCAACTTAGGGATTAGAGACCAAACGACCTATCGGACTCCAACGTAACAGCCTACGGCTCCACCTCTGTATAAAGAGGAGACAAGATGACCTCCAGATAAGCTCTATTCAAGAGAACACCGAGTATATTCTCACCTATTTTCTTTCTCTTTCTTTCCTCTATTGTTCTCAAACTCCGACTGATTTAAGTATCAGAGGATCCTCTGCCAGAAGAACTCCGACAAGAGTGAACTTCTTGTGCAGATTTTTTTCTTTGGCATTCCGATCATTGGATAGTGTTTAACCCCAGTCACATCCACATTCAACCATAGTCTTATAGCAACCCCTAATATGTTCTTTGAGCCACTTTTTCTACATCCCATAATAATTTCAGCAGCAACAACTATTACCTAATCAAAGATATTGCTACTCAAAACACTTCCAACTTCTCAAGAAAATATTCAAGCCCCAAAAGCCAATTTGCAATCTGAGTTTGTTTCTGAGTGTAATAATGTTTGAGCATCTAAGTTTATTCCCGTATGTAATGACATTTAGGCATCTAAATTTATTTCTGTATGTAATAAGATTTAAGCATCTTTCTATGTAGAATTCAATAACCTTTCTCTTGGTGGGGAAAGATGAAACTAAAAAAGAAAAGTCTAGTGCACACATAAGTCTTCAATAAAATGACTACAAAACATCTAATGGCATCGCAGAACCATTAGGTGATTGTTAGCAAATAATGTGACAGATATTCATAGAAGCTAAAATTGAACTGCTTTCATTTAAAAAGAACAATGTAATGGATATTAAGAATAAATGTCACAGGTGAACATCTAAATTTGACTAGAGAATGCAGGACATGACCATAATCTTAGAGGTCACCAACTACGTACCAACACTGGCTAATGCAGCAAGGGTTCCTAACAAAGGAGTATCATATATATGTAAAAAAACTAAAATGGAAAAAAGGCATTTCCTTTTAAATAGAACAACATCTGATTAGATTCCAAAGTATCAAAACAACAAGATGCTAACTGTGCCATAGTTCATGTTACATAAATTGTCACGGTGTGAAAATGGATTTACCTATGAGACTCAAGGTAAGGAAGGCATCCTCAAGTCCTTTTCTTTTAATAGTTCCTCCACCCACGTTCCACGAGTTTCTCAACATCCAGTCCAAAACATTAAAGGGCCCATCCACCACCCCCTTCCAATGCTCGAGAGCCAGGTCAAGCTCCCCAAGCCCACAAAGGCTACGGATCAACAAACCAAAGGCCCTTTATTGGATGTGCAATCACTCTTCATCAAAAATCCAGCAAAGAAGCTTATCTTGTGGTATAATCAAGCAGAACTATAGATGATCAAGCCCGCAATGGCTAGGGATCAGTGCAGCAAGGGTCCTTTACTAGCAGTGCCATTACTCATGATCGAAAAAAACTAGCAAAGAAGCTGATCTTGTGTATAAGCAAGCTGAGTAACAGACTATTAACATTTGCTTCTATCTTATTGTCTGGATCATGTCAATGGATCAACAGATTAGTGGATTACATCAGCAAATCAAATCAAAAGTTGACCTAATGTATTTTAATCATTTATTCCTTAGAAAAAATTCAGCTTCTCTCTTCATCATAAACTTGACAATAATCTTTATGTATAATGTAACATGAAAATGCATGGAGCAGCATAATTTGTAATTTCAGTACAAGATATATACTTCAAGCAGTTTGACATTCAATAAGAATGTGTTCCTTTCTTTTTTCCTTGATATTTTCAGCCATGACAAGAAGTATCAGACTAAAGATAAGCATAAAAGAAGACAGCTTCTTCTTACTGATTTTGAAAAAGACTTGGGCTCTTTAAAGCCAACATATTTACAATTTGAGTTTGATTCCTCATAGGGTATGGGTTGTTTTCTTTGTGGTCTGAAGCAACATTTCTTTTGATGAAAGACCAATAGAAAAAAAAGGGATAGATAACTATGACATACCTTAGTTTAGGCATTGATAGAACTCGAACAGATTCCAACAGAGCATCTTGGAATTCCTTCCTTGAGTAGAGTTTTCAAACAATGTCAAAGATGTTCATTGTAACTATGAAACAAAAAGCTTTTATCTAAAGAAAAATAGATGGCAGAAATATAGAGATAATTAAACAGACTTAAGTTGAGAGAAGCTCTAAACTAAAATATAGTAAAAGCAACCTCAATGATCACCAATTAAATACCAACACACGAATGCAAGTAAGATTGCCAAAAATGGACCATCATATGCTTGTTAAAATGAAAAAAAAAAGATTTTTTTAATAAAAAGATATCTGATTAGGCTCCAAGCATCAAAACAGCAAACCAACTGCCTCATAATTTACAGAGCGTGAATTACAACAATAAAAAGGATTTATCTATGAGACGACGATAAAGGTATCCTCAGGTCTTGTGAATAATAATTCATTTATCCAAGCTCCACCAGCTTCCAGGCTCCTCCAATTTAGACATCCAAATCGGCCCATCCACCCCCTCTGCAATACTGCTGCATCCATAATAAACTGGCAGCATTCTATCATTACTAGAATGGAGAGTCATTTTGAGCTTCCCAACCTTACAAAGGCTGAGGATCATAGTTTCAAAGGTTCCCCTATTGGGCACATGATCATTTCTTGTCAAATCCAAGTACAACCTCTTGGCCTCCTCCAAGTTCCTATCTTGGCAAAACCCTTTGATCAAAGCACTAAAGGAGAGTGTATCGGGCTTTAGTCCAACCCATCTCAATTCATAAATGAGCTCTGCCACATTTGAAGTCTACCCTTTCGAAACCTGAAATCTTTATATCTGGCAAGATATTTTCTCACCCATTGAAGTCCAAATCTTTTCAGCATCAAAGGATCACTTTTTTCAATAGAAACCATGAAAAAGAGTATTGAAGGAGATCAAATCATGGGCGACATAATTCTTCTCCATGAGGCTCAAAACATCAAATGCCGCATCAAGATTGACCCTTTTGCAGAGGACGTGGATAAGGATGTTCTAGAAAAAGAGGCCAAAGACTATGGATGGTTCAGTAGAGGGAATCTGCCAGAAGGCAATAGCACCCAATTGGAGTCATGGTCATAATTTGTAAGTTAATCCAAAAGTCTACTTATGTGACTGAAGGGGTATTTGATCATTCACTCCTCAAACAATTTTACACTTTTTTTGGCGATAAAGTTGGAAGCTAGATCAATCTTAATTGTAAACTCAAAGATGGATGGAACAGCATAATTTGTGATTGAAGCAGTTCTTACATTTATCAAGTAGTCTGGCATTGAATAATAATATATTCTTCTAGATTTTTTTCTCTTATATTTTTTACAGGGACGACTAGCAACAGATTGAAGATAGCACTCCTGTTAGGCATACGAGAAGGCAATGCTTGTATGGTACTCCTCATAGAAATGTTAAGGCTTGGATCCTGAAATCATAATGCGTGAGTTATGTTCTAGGTGGATTTAAGTGACCTTTTCCTAGTGCGAGAGATAAAAAGCTCTAATTTCTAGATTAGATGGCCCATGGGTTGCATGCTAGTCAAGTGATTGATAGAAAAGCTACATATTTGCAATGATGGATCTTGCAATTTTTCTTAGATGATGGTTCTCAAGCAAGGTCATAGATATTCATAATGATTATAAAGTAAAAAGCTTTAGATGAAAGAAAAGAGACAATAGATAAATGGACTTAAAACAGACCAAAGTCGAAGAAAGTTTTACATTAATTTGCAAGAAACAGCGGTAACCTCTGAGAAAACCCAATGCATAGCAATACTAATTAGTACAAGTATCGTTCAGGCAGCATCATACATTTGTTAAAATGACCAAAATTTTTTGTCCTCCTATAAAACAATATCTGATTGAATTCTTCCTTGCAGAGCATCAAAATAGGAGGACACCAACTGCCTCATAATTCATAGAACATGAATTACAACAATTGGAATTTGTATTTACCTAAGAAACTCAAGATGATGAAGGCATTCTCAGGTCCTTCGTGAATATTCGCCCAAACTCTACAAGCTTCTTAGCCTTCTCCACTCTCGACAACTTAACCAGCCCATCGACCACCTCCTGCAACACTGATGCATCAACAACACAGCGGCAACTCATACAATCATTACAACACTTGAGAGCCAGGTCGAGATCTCCAGCCTTGTAAAAACTAGGGATTAGTGTCTCGAAGGTCTCCCTTTTAGGAGATATCTGGCTCGATATTTTTCTCACCCAATAAAGTCCAAATTATTTTGGTATCGAAGAATCTCTTGTTTGAATAGAAACCATTCAACAGAGTGTTGAAGGAGATCAAATTTGGGGTGATTTCATTCTTCTGTATGATGCTCAGTACACCAAAGGCCACATCAAGATCGCCCATTTCACAGAGAGAGCGGATGATGATGTTGTTGGAGAAGAGATCAGAGATGATGGAGGGGTTGGCAATAAGGATCTCCTGAAAGGCCCAATGTTGGCACAGACGCTGAGGAAGGCATTGAAGGACATGATGGAGCGAGGGCAATCGAGGGCAGTGAGCTAGTTGAAGGAGGTGGCGGTGTTGGCGGGCTTGCGCGCCTTGCCATAGAGGGAGATGAGGCGGAGGGCAAAGCCCTTGTTATCGATGTCGGTAGGGCAAAGATTCTGTTCCTTGAGGCTAGCCTCGACAATATCTGAGTGCCTTAGGGTGGGTGCTGGGGTGGCGGGGGCAAGGTGGTGGATGGCGATCTCATAGATGCAGTGCTTGCAGCGGATGCTGTAGGACTCGAAGGACTTTTTGAAGGTGGGCACGAGCTTGGCAGGGTTATGCTCTCGAAAGAGATAATTGATGGTGGTCTTGAGGCACTTTAAGTAGGAATTAGGGTTAGGGTTTTTGGAGGAGGAGAAGAGGCGGGAGAGATATTAGGGAACGCGGAGGCAGCGAGCAGACATCTTTTTCAGCCATCTAGTTGGGACTCAGAAGAGAGCAAAGGGGAGGGTTTAACTGAGGTTTTGTGTTCGTTGGAGAATTGGTCCGACCCAGATCGCAGACTGGTGGACTTAAAACGAGACAATTACTCGCGATTGATTTTTACCTTTCACTAGTTATGTATGAATGAATGGTGGTACGAGTGATCTGATTTGGATCAGTTTATGATGAATCTTTTGATATGAATTAATTTTTTAAAATTAAAATCAAAATCAAATAGATTATATGAAAAATTAGTTTAAATTGATTCAACAAAATAATACAATTTGATTCGATTTATCAGATTGTCGGTCACTCAACTTTTATTAGATGAATAATTTATAGAATAAATTAAATAGATTGCTATTTTAAGTTCTAACCATAATAAATAAACAGCACATAGGATATGCTAAATAGATAACTTATGAATGAACTAAATGGGCTAAATAAATAATTCTACGATTATCTTAGAAAAAATAGGATAACTTATGATTTATCATTCATCTGAATATAAATGTATGGATCACTTCACTTTAAATTAAATTTTTCAAAATTTAAACTGAAATCAAATCAAATTTTTCAGTTTCTCAAATGTTTAACTGAAATCAAATCAAATCTAAAAAAATCCATTCCAAATCTAATCGAATTGGTGATTGGAATCAATTTTGTAGTTTAATTAATTTAATTGCACACCCTACAAATGGAAAAAAGATGGATCTAAATATAATTAGTTATTGAAACAGAGGTAATTAAAAACTTTTATCAACCTTTTTTTTTTCTTGAGTATAGACTAATTGTATTAAGCTTGACTCCAGTCTTAACTTCTCTACCTCCTTATTGCTGTATTAGCTAGCCAGTCCACCTAGATAATAGCTTCTCACACCCACCGTAGATATTCACCAATTGCAAACTTAACATTTTGCCTAATAAATCAAGGTGGTGGGTCGCCACCACCCATTGCACATCAAAAAAACTAAAAAAGATAATGACTCCTCAATTTGTATGCGCAAGTGCGTGGTAGTCGAGTTGTTGAAGTAGAAGCTGCATATCCTGCATAAGTGGCTTAATAATCCGTGGATGCCTTCGAATGTCTTTGAGAAAATATCAACAATAATGCCTAGTTAAACCAATGTCAGCAGTCATACGTAAAGCCTCACATCAGGCTCAAGCCTCTACAAAGAGGGTGTTCTTTGTAGGAACATCACTTCATCAGATCTATTAACCCTTAAGATTATTATAGTGCCCTTATTGCTAATTTTGATTTCTTCACAATAATTAGATAGCTTACTATAATACTGTCATACTCTCAATCTGAGATTGCGAGTTCGAAGATCATTGTAACCACTGCATACTTAAGCATGCAAGGCATTTCATCATATTATCATAAAGTAACAGCAGAATAATTAATTCAATAAATTAAGTTTAAATTTAATCATCTAAATTCTAAGTTTAATATCTCAATAAGTTCAATGATATTCAAAAGATCTTACATCAAATTCAGTAGAAACTTCAAAATAAAAATATCGAGACTCTGCTTCTAATCACTCTTCTACATATATATCCGTATCATCTTAGTTTTTAAAATCTATAAAAAATAGTACCATAAGGTAATGAGCTAGACAACTCAATAAGTAATATTCATTTCAACTAGATTAAATTAGATAATAAAGTAAATAAATAATTCATAAAAAGTTAGTGTTGCTCTTTGGATTGATTTTGATGATTACAAAGCATTTGAAGGGATACTAATGATTTTCGCTTGAAAAAGACTTATTGCTTTTCAGAGACAAAATCATAATTTACCAAACTCTGATTTGAAAGCATCAAGTAATAGAACAAAAGATTTGTGATCCATTGATAAAAATTTTATAGTTTTTGGACATGTATTTTGAAAGATATTTATGATTGAAAAATTTGAGTCGACCCCATGAGTCGACTCATGGTACAATGAGCTGATTGACATGCAGATTTTTTGGCTGGCACAGTCTTGGCACAGTCTGTGAGTCGACCCCATGGGTCGACCCCTAGGCATGAGTCGACCCATGAGTCGACCTCTGCTGTTTTTAGGCCAAAAATTACAGAACCTTATTTTCTGCTATTTTTCCACAGAGGTCGACCCCATTAGTTGACCCATGAGCATGAGTCGACCCATGAGTCAACCCCTGTGATGGGAAAGTTCCGCAACAGCTAGTTTTTAATCCATTTTAAGTACTTTTAATGCTCATTTAATGTGGTCTAACAGTTCTATTTCAGTCCAGATTGTTCTCCACCATTCCTTAAAGCTATAAAAGGAACAAAAAGGTGGGAATCAAAATGAAGAGAGATTTTTGAAAAGAAGATTTCAAGCTTACTTTTCAGCCCTAAGCAAGAGCTCACTCAAAGCATTCAAGAAGCTTATAATTCAAGCTCACCAACTCCTCAAGTGCATATTCAAGTCTCCAACCACCTTGAGAAAATCAAAAAAAGCTTTCTTCTCTTTGAGTAAAGTATATTTAAAGCCTCATTCGCTCATTAAAGGAGCTTCTTTTGTATTTTCTGTGCTATTGATTGTTATACTCTATTTGAGTTATTGTTTTTGTTTTGGAAGGGTTCCAAAACAAGGGAAGGTTGATCCGAACCTTGAATCGGAGTGTATTGGATTGGCTTGTACCCGAGAAATAAGTATACTAGTTTGGGATAGCTAGAGTCGGAGTTTCCGACAAGTGTATTCAGGTTGAATATAAGTTAGTAGATTGAAATTTCCAAGTAGAAACTTGGGGAGTGGATGTAGGTGCAAGGTTGGCACCAAACCACTATAAATCCTTTTGTTTGTGTTGTGCCTAATTGCTCTTCTTTAAAACTTCTTTATTCTCTTGCATTCTTGTATTTAACCATTAGCCTTGAATCAACTATACTCTCCTTATTTATTTAGCTATTGATAAACATTTTTCAAAAGACATAAGTTAAGTTTAAAATTTTTAGAAACCCAATTCACCCTCCCTCTTGGGTTGCATAGCTGGGCAACAAGTGGTATCAGAGCCCGGTGCTCTAGCCCTACTTTGATCTAACCAATCAAAGAGCTAAAGATCTATGGCAACTCAAGTTGGCACTTCTCTAGCCGAGGGGCAGTCCACTAACCGATCTCCACTTTTCAATGGGTCCAATTATACCTATTGAAAAACTCGGATGAAAATTTTCATTCAAGCACTCGACTATGATATGTGGAGTATCATAGTAAACGACCCTCACGTACCCACTAAAATTATTGATGGTGTGGAATCAACCAAACTCAAAAAAGAGTGGATGAGGTTGATAAGAAAATGGTCCAACTAAATGCTAAAGCTATGAATGTTCTATATTGTGCTCTTGATGCTAATGAATTTAATCGTATTTCAACTTGCTTGTCTGCTAAAGAAATATGGAATAGATTAGAAGTAACTCATGAAGGAACTAATCAAGTAAAGGAGTCCAAAATTAACATGCTCGTGCATAAATATGAATTGTTTAAAATGGAGCATGATGAGTCTATAACTGAAATATTTACTCACTTTACTGATATTATAAATGGTTTAAAGAGTCTTGGTAAGTCCTATTCTGACAGTGAGCTTGTAAGAAAGATTCTCAGGTCCTTACCAAGAACTTGAGAAGCCAAAGTGACCGCCATCCAAGAAGCCAAAGATTTGAACATTCTATCCTTGGAAGAGCTTCTTGGATCATTGATGACACATGAGCTGAGTATAAAACAATATCAAGAGGAAGAAGTCAAAAAGAAGAGAATAATCGCCCTCAAATCCACAGCTCAACCAGATGAAGAAACTGATGACATCGATAATGAAGAGCAGGATGAAGAGATGGCACTCATTACCAGAAGGTTCAAAAAGTTTTTGAGAAAAAAAAAATAAGGAATGAGGAAGAGGCCACTCACAAAAGGGGAACAGAGCAAAGAAAAGGATAAAGACCAACCCCTTATCTGCTATGAATGCAAGAAACAGGGACACTTCAAGTCCGAATGCCCACAACTGAAGAAGGGTCCCAAGAAGTACAAGAAGAAGGCCATGATGACCACTTGGAGTGGGAGTGATGACTCAAGCTCCGAAGAGGAAAACTCAACTGAACAAGCCAACTTGTGCCTTATGGCACATGAAAATGAGGTAAACTCCGAAACTCCTAGTGACTTTATATTTGAAGAACTTCATGAAACTTTTTATGATTTAATTGATGAACTAAAGAAACTAGGGATAAAGAACAAAGATCTAAAATCAAAAAATTAATCTTTACTGAAACAAAATGAAAGTATTTTAATTGAAAAATCCACCCTGCTTCAAGAAAATCAAAATTTAAAGAATGAAATTGCCAAGCTAAAATCAATAGTTGAAAAATTCATCTTGAGTTCTAATAAACTTAATATGATTCTTGAAAATCAAAAGGCCGTGTATGATAAGGCTGGACTTGGCTATAACCCCTTGAAGAAATAAAAGTATCTGAAAAATATCTATGTAAACACTTCAAGTAACAAGTTTTCTTATATTACTTGCTTCAAATATGGTAGAGTAGGACACAAGTCATACACTTGCTTCTCTAACAAATCTGTAAACTCAAATGTAAAGAAAATATGGGTTCCAAAAGGACCATTATGACTAACCAAAAAGGATCCAAGAAAGCTTGGGTACTTAAAACAAAAATTTGATTTTTGCCTGCAGGTGTGTCTAGCATTCCAAGGAGGAAACAGAAAATGGTATCTTGATAGCGGATGCTCGAGACACATGACTGGTGATGAATCCCAATTCATCACACTTGATGCTAAGAATGGAGGGATGGTCACCTTTGGAGACAATGGTAAAAGAAAGATCATCGGTATAGGTAACATTAGTATTACTCCCTCCAAATACATTGAAAATATTTTGTTAGTAGATGGTTTAAAGCATAATTTACTAAGCATTAGTCAATTTTATGATAAAGGATATAAAGTTATTTTTGAATCTTCTGTTTGCATTGTAACTAGTCCTATTAATGAAGGCATTAAATTTGTTGGACATAGACATGGTAATATTTATATGGTAGATTTGAATGATCTATCCAAGATAAACATGCAATGCCTAGTATCTTTGAATGCCAAAATTAATGAGACTAGTTGGCTTTGGCATCGTAGGCTTGCACATATTAGCATGCATTCACTTTCAAAATTAATTAAGAAGAAATTGATTCTCGGTTTGCCAAAATTGAATTTTGAAAAGGATAGAATCTATGATGCATGCCAACTAGGTAAACAAACAAGAGTTTCATTTAAATCTAAAAATATTATTTCAACCTCTAGACCTTTAGAGCTATTGCACATGGATTTATTTGGACCTACTAGAACTACTAGTCTAGGAGAAAAATGATATGATTTTGTAATTATTGATAATTTCTCTCATTTTATATGGGTTTTCTTTTTGGCACACAAAGATGAAACTTTTCAAGTTTTCTCTAAATTTTACCGAAAAGTCACTAATGAGAAAGAATTTTCAATTCAAAATATTCGAAGTGATCATGGAACCGAATTTGAAAATCAAGAATTTGAAAAATTTTGTGATGAAAAAGAAATAGGTCACAATTTTTCAGCATCTAGGACACCCCAACAAAATGGGATAGTAGAAAAGAAAAATAAAACCCTAGAAGAAATGGCCCGTACCATGCTATGTGAAAGCAACTTTCCAAGATACTTTTGGGCGGAAGCTATTAACACAGCATGTTATATTTTAAATCATGCCTTGATTAGACAAATTTTAAAGAAAACCCCCTATGAGCTTTGGAAAAGAAGAAAACCTAATATTGCATATTTTCATATTTTTGGTTGCCGATGTTTTGTGTTAAATAATGGTAAAGAAAGACTTGAAAAATTTGATGCAAAATCTGATGAAGCAATCTTTCTAGGTTACTCCTCATCTAGTAAAGCTTTTAGAGTTTTCAACAAAAGAACCTTAGTAGTAGAGGAGTCAATACATGTTGTCTTTGATGAAACTAACGATCTTCCTTCAAGAAAGAATGAAGGTGTTGATGATGCAGATCCTCTTATAGAAGGAATGAAGGAGATCATTTTGAAAGATTCAACAATTCAAGATGATGAGGAATATGAAGACAAACAAGATGAGGGAGGTGAAGAACAACAAGAACAACCTCAAGGTACAAATGACCTACCCAAAGAATGGAGGTATGTTCACAATCACCCTAAGAAACTAATTATTGGTGATCCTATGCATGAGGTAAAAACTCATATTGCACTTAAAGATGCATTCAATCATTGTGCTTTTGTCTCTCATCTTGAACCTAAAACCATTGAAGAAGCTGAAAATGATTATAATTGGATTAATACAATGCAAGAGGAACTTAATCAATTTTAAAGAAATAATGTATGGACTTTAGTATCAAGACCTTAAAATTATTCAATAATTGACACAAAATGAGTTTTAGGAATAAATTAGATGAACATGGAAATGTAATAAGAAATAAAGCAAGATTGGTTGCTAAAGATTATAATCAAGAAGAAGGAATTGATTTTGATGAGACCTTTACACCTGTTGCTAGATTAGAGGCAATTAGACTTCTACTTGCATATGCTTACTTTATGAAATTTAAATTATTTCAAATGGATGTCAAAAGTACCTTTTTGAATGGATATATTGCTGAAGAAATCTATGTAGAACAACCCCCAGATTTTGAAAATCATGCTTTTCCTAATCATGTTTTTAAATTAAATAAAGCCCTATATGGCTTGAAATAAGCACACAGGGCTTGGTATGAAAGGCTAAGCAATTTTTTACTAAATAATGGTTTTTCAAGAGGCAATGTAGACACAACTCTTTTCATTAAAAAAATCAAGATGATATATTAGTTGTACAAATATATGTTGATGACATTATTTTTGAGTCTACTAATGAATCTCTTTGTCAAGATTTTGCAAAGCTCATGCAGGAGGAGTTCGAGATGAGCATGATGGAGAACTTACATTCTTCCTCGGACTCCAAATCAAACAAACAAAGGAAGGAATCTCCATCACCCAAAGCAAATACACAAGGGAATTACTCAAAAGATTTGGAATGGAGAACTTCAAAGTAATTGGCACACCCATGAGCCCTTCATGTAAGCTTGACAAGGATGAAGAAGGTAAAAGTATAGACTTAAAATATTATAGAGGTATGATTGGCTCTCTACTATATTTAACTACAAGTAGATCTGATATCATGTTTAGTGTCTGTCTTTGTGCTCGATTTCAATCTAATCCTAAAGAATCTCACTTGAATGCTGTTAAAAGAATCCTTAGATATTTGAATGGTACTCAAACTCTAGGATTATGGTACTCTAAGGACTCATTAATTGATTTAGTAGGATTTTCAAATGCTGATTTTGCTGGATGTAGATTAGATAGAAAAAGCACTGGTGGAACTTGCCAATTTCTTGGAGTTAACCTAATCTCCTGGTTTAGCAAGAAAAAAATTTGATAGCACTGTCTACGGCCGAGGCCGAATACATTGCAGTCGGAAGTTGTTGTGCTCAAATCTTGTGGATTAAGCAACAACTCAAAGATTTTGGTATCAAACTTAATGAAACTCTCATAAGATGTGACAACACTAGTGCTATAAATCTTACTAAAAATCCAATTCAACATTCTAGGTCTAAACATATTGAAATCAGACATCATTTCATAAGAGAATATGTTCAAAATAAAGATATAATTCTTGACTATATTTGTACTGAAAAATAATTAGCCGACATCTTTACAAAGGCCTAAGTGAAGATAGATTTTGTGAAATTAAGAGAGAACTAGGAATCCTTGATCCATCTGCTTAAATATCTCTCTGATCCCAAGGGATCAATGTCAAAAACTCTTTGAACTCAATTCTCATCATTTTTCTTGGGCTTAAAAGCTCAAAATTATCATTCTCATTGAGCAAATATCCTTCTTCTAAAGTTTCAAATTTTTCAAAAATTGTTCATCATTTTTTCTGAATTTCTGTGAACCATGAGTCGACCCCTAGGGTCGACCCAATGGCAAACTTGTAGTTTTGGCCAAAATCCCACGGGCTCCTTCTTTTTGTTGAAATCCCATTCTTTGAGCCGACCCATTCCACCGTCTTCTTCCTCCCTCCAAAATCTTAGGTCCCCTTCTTCTTCCTCTCCAAACCCAAGTCCTACCCCAAGATTCTTCTCCCATCACCCCTTACACTTCAAATCGACCCTTAGGAATCGAGCTCTTCCCCTTTTCCTCCCTTGATTGGAACAGATTGAGCGTGCCCTAGATCCTATCCTTCTCCTCCAAATCGGGTATCACTCCTCCAAAAATCCTTATCCTTCTCCTAAAATCCCTCTATCTCTTCACACATTTGACCTCCTAAGACCCTTGCTTGCTCTGGTAGTGGAAATGGCACCAAAAATGAAGCTCCCACAAAGAAGGAAGTCGGTCTGCGAGTTGGAAGAAGGCGTGCGCAGAAAGAGACAGGCTTCTCAGACCTCATCAGCTTCCATCCCTGTTTCAATATCTGCTCCAGGTTCTTTTCGATCTCCATTAAGCCCCAATAAAATTTTCTTATCTGATAGAAAGGTAGAACCCAGGAAAAATATAGATTTCAGATTTTTTTGAAAAAGAGGGGTTCTCCATTGGTTCAAAAATCAAATATCAAGGTTGGAGATTCTACTGCTCACTTAAAAAACTTACTTATATGGATTTGGTTAGGAAATTTTATCTGAACTTAAACTATGGTAATGGAACAGTAACATCCACTGTTAAGGGTATAGATATCTGTCTAGATCCTGTACTTTTGGGAGAGATTCTTCATTTACCCTGTGAGGGGTACTCAAACATGGAACTCCCAGTCAAGAAAGAAGAAATTAATGTGATTTTAGGAAGAACCTTCTCGGAAAGCCTAAACAAACTAGAGGCCAAGATCCTTTCCATTGAAATGAGGATACTACATCAAATGGTAACAAAGCTTTTCTTCCCTAAAAGTGATAGACATGACCTCCTCTCAGGCCGAGACATCTGCATCATGTTTCATGTGATTACCCAAACCCTCCTAAACCTCCCAGCATTAATGATAGAAGCCATGAGGGAAACCCTGAATAGATCCAAGGCACATCTGCCTTTGGTATAGCTCTCACATTGGTATTCAGGAGGTTTGGAGTTAGTTTTGAGGGGGAGGCAGTAGCTAGGCTTTCTCACTCTGACACCATCAACCAACATACTTTGCACCGCATGGGATTTACTAAGACAGATGATGGTTGGACTAAAAGTGTAGAAGAGAGAGTTGAGGACAGAGCTAAGGAAGAAGGTCCTTCATCACCTCTCCATGATATCAGGGCAGCATCTCCAGACATTCAGTTCGTTTCAGATCCTGAGGCTGGCCCATCAGAGTCTACTAGGAGGCACACTCCAGTCCAGCAGCCAGACAGTAGAGCACATCCTCAGAGATCAGATTAGCTGATGACCAGATAGAGATGATCTCTCAGCGTGTGGCTTCCTTACTTTCTCGATAGTGGGGCACTTCAGCTTTTGCATAGGGATCCACATCACATGATGTATTTGATCAGACTTTGATCCCTCACATCTCCACTGTCTTTCAGATGATTTTAGATCAGTCAGTTCACATTCAGCAGCTTGAGGGTTATATATTGAGACTGATTGGGAGAGTACTTGACTTGCAGGGGCAAGTGTTAGCTCTGGCACATCCACAGCCACAGGAGAGCATCACTGAGGTCTCAGACCTATCTACGGAGGCAACCAGACTTAGAGGAGTTTTGGAGAGTGGATTTAATTTTCTGAGGAGAGAGATCAGAGGCTCTAGTGAGCATGCATCCACCCAGTTCATTGCACTGCTACAATCTGTATCGAGAGCTCTGAACCTTCTGGACACTATCAGACTCTCTCTTGCAGTTTAGTCTGTTGCTTCTCAGCCTTCAGGATCATCTCATCCGTCCACTCATGCCGGCACCTCCACTCGTGGTAGAGGCAGACGAGGTAGAGGTCGAGCCCTTGGTCGTGATCCTTCATCTCCTTATCCCATCTTCGGTTCATCTGACTCTGATCCATCCAGTCATGATCTCTACTAGATCCTTGTAGTTAGTCTTGTCTTTAGTTTCATTCTAGGATCTATCTTTTGGGCCATGTAATGATGTTGACTGATTGACTTTTGTATTTTGATGTATGTATTGGAACAACTATGTGGTATCAGTCACTTTTTGATTATATATATATATATACTCTTTGACTTTCAATGAATGACCTTCAAATTGAGTTACTTTTAATTATGTGCATGCTTAAAATATATGAATTGCAATTTGATATCCATGATATCCAATGGTATATCTTTTATGTATTCAGGGAGAGTAAAACAATACGCAACTAAGAAACAAGCAATAAAGAAGGAAGCTAAAGAAGTAACATTAGTAAAAGGGGCAGTAAACAAAAGTAACAATTAGTAAAATTAATTCCATCAAAAGAAAGAAATAGAGAAAATATATTCAGAAAAGGGGGAGTAAAATAATTTTTGTTGATACTGTCAAAAAGGGGGAGAAATTAAAGAATCAAAAGCAAATTGATAAAAGAATCAAAAGCAAATTGAGCAAAATGTTAAGCAAATGAGCAAATTTTCAAATTCTTAGGCATGCTCTGATACCAAAATTAAATAATCAAATGAGCAAATTTTCAAAATGTTAAGCAATTGAGAAACAAGCAAATGAGCAAATGAGATATTTTCAAATGAGCAAAGAGCAAATTTTTAAATTCTTAGGCAAATTCTACTTTGCTCTGATACCAAAAATTCTGCTCTGACTCCAAAATCACATAATCAAATAAGCAAATATTTTCAAATGAGCAAATGAGCAAATTTTAAATTATTAAGCAATAGACAAATTGTTAGGCAAATAAGCAACACAAGCAATTGGGCACATGTATCACGTGCCAAAGAATCAATCTTCTTTTCAAGCAAATGCACTTATAAGTAACTTTCAAATTGGTAGTAAATTTTCTATTTATCTTCAAACTACCTATGATGCATTTCATTTCTTTGAAATTCATGCTAATGTTTCATATATATGCTTTTGCTCAAGTATTTTATCATCATCAAAAAGTGAGAGATTATTGTTCCTTGGATTGATTTTGATGATTACAAAGCATTTGAAGGGGTACTAATGATTTTCGCTTGAAAAAGACTTATTGCTTTTCAGGGGTAAAATCATAATTTTATCAAATCCTGATTTGAAAGCATCAAGTGATAGAACAAAAGATTTGTGATCCATTGGTAAAATTTTATAATTTTTGGATATGTATTTTGAAAGATATTTATGATTGAAAAATTTGAGTCAACCCCATGAGTCGACTCATGGCACAATGAGCTGATTAGCATGCAGATTTTTTGGTTAGCACAGTCTTGGCACAGTCTGTGAGTCGACCCCATGGGTCGACCCCAGCATGAGTCGACCCATGAGTCGACCTCTGCTGTTTTTAGGCCAAAAATTACATAACCTTATTTTTTACTATTTTTCCACAGAGGTCGACCCCATAAGTCGACCTATGAGCATGAGTCGACCTATGAGTCGATCCCTGTGACGAAAAAATTCCACAACGGCTAGTTTTTAACCCATTTTAAGTACTTTTAATGCTCATTTAATGTGGTCTAACGGCTCTATTTCAGCCAAGATTGTTCTCCACCATTCCTTAAAGCTATAAAAGGGACAAAAAGGTGGGAATCAAAATGAAGAGAGATTTTTGAAAAGAGAATTTCAAGCTTACTTTTCAGCCCTAAGCAAGAGCTCACTCAAAGCATTCAAGAAGCTTTTAATTCAAGCTCACCAACTCCTCAAGTGCACATTCAAGTCTCCAACCACCTTGAGAAATCAAAAAGAGCTTTCTTCTCTTTGAGTAATGTGTATTTAAAGCCTCATTCGCTCATTAAAGGAGCTTCTTTTGTATTTTCTGTGCTATTGATTGTTATACTCTGTTTGAGTTATTATTTTTGTTTTGAAAGGGTTCCAAAATAAGAAAAAGTTGATCCGAACCTTGAATCGGAGTGTATTGGATTGGCTTGTACCCGAAAAATATGTGGACTAGCTTGGGATAGCTAGAGTCAGAGTTTCCGATGAGTGTATTCAGGTTGAATATAAGTTAGTGGATTGGAATTCTCAAATAGGAGCTTGGGGAGTTGATGTAGGTACAAGGTTGGCACCGAACCACTATAAATTCTTTTGTTTGTGTTGTGCCTAATTGCTCTTTTTAGAACTTTTTATTCTCTTGCATTCTTGCATTTAACCATTAGCCTTGAATCAACTATACTCTCCTTATTTATTTAGCTATTGATAAATATTTTTCAAAAGACATAAGTTAAGTTTAAAATTTTTAGAAACCCAATTCACCCCCTCCTCTTGGGTTTCATAGCTGGGCAACAGTTAGTATGTAGAATTCATCAGTTTTGAATCATTTCTATTATGCAGTATTATCAAAACATATTTATATTAGATTCAATTTCTTTTCAAAATTTGAGTTTTTTTCAAAAATTCAATTCTTTCAAATTATCAAATTTTCATCAATAATTTTCGTCAGCCATGAGCCATGCCCACATTATCCTTATGGTAGGATCATAACACTATATGTCATCTTGTGGTAGGCCATGTATCATCTTACGATGGGCTACGTGTCATCTTGTAGTGAGATACATGTCATCTTGTAGCTTGCTGCATGCCATCTTATAGTAAAATTATAACAATCACATATTATTTTGTAATAAGCTGCATGTTATCTTATAACATACTGCATATCATCTTGCAGTAAGTCTTAAGAAAATCATAAATTCGTTGGTAATTTGTCACGAATCTGCTAGCAACACAAATCCTCAGGACTAGTCTATTATCAATGTATTAGCCTCCATTAGCCGGATCCTTCATATAGTTAAACTGAGAGTTCAAGTCATCTTGAATTAAAATTTTTTTCATAAATCATATTTCATATTTCAGTTTGATAAGAATACACACAATCATGTGCTATCAAAATCAATCAAGTATGATGTATAACAAAATCAATAGTTTTAATTATGCTTCATCATAATATTTTAAAATAAGATATATTTAATAACAAAATATCATCCACCAATTTCATGCATTATGAACAATAGGATTCAAAAGTTATTGATATATCAATCTTATAATTTATCAATAATCTAAAAAAAATAAAGCATTACTTATCTCATATACATTCCAACAAATCTACATAATTCTAAAAATATTCTTTCAAAATCTTCAATTCATAGATCGTAGCACAGTATTACATTATTGGATATCAATAATCCTATATATGATTAAATCTAATAATTAAAAAAGATATAAATAATTAAAAAAATAAAATGATGATAGTTACATCCAATGATCTAAGTCGGTCTGATCATCCAATTTCATTCAATCAAGATCCAATTAGAATATAGATGGTTCAATAAAGATTGAAGGTGATCAAATCAATAGTATTCAACAAGAATTAAGATAGGATCAATATATTATTCAGCAATTATAGACCAGTTTGATTAAGTAACTTTATCTAATCGAATCAACTAAGGTACAAGAATTAGATAGAGATCAATAAAGATCGAATTTTATAATATTTGATGAAGACTCAAATGATGCAAATATGCTACTCGATCGACAAGATGGTTCTGAGTCTGGCTAATGGATCAACTCAAATTCAAAATAACAGCATTGAAAATTTTTTATTTTCATAAATCAAGTGGAGAGAGAAAGTTAGAGAAAAGCTAAATTAATAAGGTGGAATATGGTTGATCCAACAACATTGCCCAATCTTCCGATCGTTTCAATCAAGATAATTTAATCAAATTATAATTGAATTACTGTATAAATAATTTGATAAAATCATGTGTGATAAAATCTAATGGTATTTGATCAGACCAAGGTGGGTGCGGACATGTTGTCCGATGATCACAGATTAGGATCTCTTTATCAAAATCAGTCAAACTCATCAAAATAAAATTTTTTTCTACATCAATCTCTAAGGGATCGATAATTTTTAGAGAGAGACAATTCTAGAGGGAGAATCCATGAAAAGAGACAAATAGTCTAGAGAGAAATTTAAAAAAAAAAAGAATAAAGAGAGGAAGTGGAGAGAGAAATTAGAGAGAAAGAGTAAAGAGAAGAGAGAGGGGTGAGAGTTTTCTTCTCTTTTTTTTTCTTTCTCTTTTCCTTTTTTTCTTCTTTTTCTTTTTTCTTTTTCTCTTTCTTCCTTTAATTCCTCTATTTGGGTGGAACAGGGGATCTCCTGTCTCCTTCTATTCTCTGAATAGAGGGGCTCAAAGTCAGTGGTAGCTATCGCCAGTGATGTGGCCCATAATGGTGCAATCGACAGTCGTTGATCTGGTGTTCAACAGTGACAGACGGTGTTGGAAATCAAAAAAAAAAATGGTTAGCAAAATAAGGCACCTAATTCCCATCTAAATCTGATGATTTGCCGGCTGAAACCTATACTCCAAGACCATAAAAGAAAAAGGAGGGTTAATCAATGAGGGCCGACCTTATACCTGATTTTTCGATGATTCTTGGCCAGCAATTCCAGCTAACTTAGTGGAAACTTCTCCAGAGAAGAAGAAGAAGGAAAAATTGACTTCTCTGTTGATGCTAGGAGACCAGAGTTGGTTGGATTCGAAGGGAGGCTTGGCCTCCTTTTAAAGAGAATCGAGGGAGGAGTCCAAGTCCTTCCTGACTTTTGATTTTCATTAAGAGATCATGTGGAAGAGGAATCCTATTGGGAGTCCAATTCCTCCCACCTAGCACGTGCTGTGCACGTGTTGCCTAATTTTTTTTTTTTTTGAATGCTTCAATATCCATGCTAAATGTCTTTTCGGTTATCCTCTGGTGATTGGGGGGTTGGGGACTACAAATACTTATGATGAGACCCTCTAATAGTCTTTAAAGCAATATGCCTTACCCTCTAACATTTAGACACACTTACATCTACTTCAAATTTTACCCTCATGTCATGCTTCATTTCCTTAAATTTATAACTAGGATATATCCTAATCTTATCCTCAAAGTCTCTTGCAATCCATTTGGTTGTTATTTGATTATTCTTACGACTTCTTATTATTTATATTCTTCAATATAAGTTTTATTTGGAACTTACCTAAACATTTCTCATATGAACACCACAACTTAAACAGACAACCATTAAATACATATCTTACCGATTTTTAGGTTGCTTCATTCTTGATAAATCTTATATCATATCTTTATGCTGCACTGTACTTGACCACACATATTTAAAGTACTCTATGGTATTAAATATTATACCTTTATAAAAATAAACATCCCATATGTCAGTTTTAGGGTTAAAATGAAGCCATCTCTTCCTCTTCTTAAGGTCATCAATTTCATGTTTAGGACTTTGACTCAGGTGTATCAAAATCAAGAGAATCATTATACTAACTGTAGTAGCCTGTCTACTCTTGAACTTCCTCCACAGTAACAGCTTCCATTGGTCCTGTAATCCCATTGATAGGTGCTGTTGATCCTTTTGCACCTCATCAGCTTTTTTCTATTTCTACTTCTTACTTTTCTGATTTTCTCTTATAACTATCAACTCATCATCATCAGTTAATAACTTAGCATCTGTATACTGGTTATCAGCATTCTCCTCTTCATCGCTGTCACTGCATGGTCTATACTTTTTATTCTCCCTATCTTTGTTAGCAAATCTTTCTGCTCGTTAATCATCTTTAATGGATAGAGTCCCAAGTTGCCTGAACTTTGACCAAATAAAAATCCTTATCTCATAAGAAATGGACTTAAACTAAATCAAAATTCTTATCTCATAAGGAGTCCAATTGCATTTAGATTTGATCATGTTAACTTTTTGACATGTCAAATTAAATCCAATCATTTAATCAGACACAATCTCTTTGTATATGATCCCATAAGTTCTATTCTATTTGATAGTGAGAAATATTATGATCTCCATCAATAATACCATTAATTTTTTTTTAATAGATTGAAATAATTTTAAATCATCCAACAAGAATTATTAATCATCAAAATAATTCTTATGAGTCTTACAATCTATCAGTGACATCCAGCAATATGTGGTGGCATTCCAGTAGAATAGAATGGATGAATCTCTAGGTGTAGTTGCCATATGATACAATCTTTCTATCATGAGTCTCAATAAGACAAAGATTATAAAATTTCTCATCAAATTCCATCATCTATCATATGTTAAATTTATTCGACTCGAGTTTCTAATATGAAAACTATGAAAATTCTTTTTTATTATTCACACTACCTTGATTAAGGTCTTCTACACTCAGTCTCATAAATTACATAGGTCTATCTTCCTTATTTATCAAGGATGATAGATTCTATACAAATGCACACCTTATTCCAACAATGAATCTACTGCAGCCAACATACACTATAAAGATCTATATGGTTAGGAGATTAAGTGTATGTACAGTTAAACTACAGCAATTCTATTATGAATAGTCGAGGTACCACAGGTTCAAAGATTAGTTACACTACTACAATATCGAACAAGTCACTAACAAGTGAGTAGATATTCAAGTGACTTCTCATATTAATTATGCTTGATACTTTTATTCTCTAATGATCACCTGCACTCTTACTCTAGTGTTTCTATACTATAGACTCGAGACTCGTCTATCTTAAAAGAAAAGTGATTTATGTACCAATCTATCTAAATCAATCATCATCTCTATAATGATCCATCGATCGAAAGTATTTAAAATTAATCATTAACGACACATGTCTCAAATTTTTAATTTTTGAGGATATATATCATCATTTTATTAATTCTTTGAACGATTCATGGATACATGCATAATATGGATAGAATAAATAACTTAATTTTATTAAAAATAAAAATATCAAATAAAAAATTATAACCTAAAGTAAATATATGTGTCAGTCTGATTGACTTCTAGGACATACATCTAACACCCTAGGAGTCCTAAGTCTCTCAGATATATTCTATTTTTCCTTATTTCTTATTTCTTTGCTTGAAACTACTTTCTGTCTTTGCTTTTCAACAATCTTGCTAACTTTGCTCAAGCTTGCATGACCTCCTTTCTTAACAACATCACTATTTTCTCTGTCATATACTTGCTTCTCATCATATTTTATGATTGTAATCATCACTTGTTGAGTTTGATTCTCATCAATTTGCTTTGTATAACTTCAAATTTTAGGTCTGTTTCTTGATTGCCACATATTTATTTCTTCCTAGACTACATACTTCACATACACATGAAGATATTTCCTTGTATTTAAAGTAATTTTTATCATTTTCTTCAGCTGACTATCTTCATACAGAAGTATCATTCCCTGATTTCTATTGAGAACAAAAATCCTAAAGAATAATCTCACAACTTCATCCACATATAGCAACTCCACCATTTCTTTTAGTTTGTCAAAAGAGAATGTTTCTATATTATTGATATTGTAATAGGCCACACTCCTAACATGTTTACTACATCCTCTCTTGTTGACAAATTTGCCATCATGATGCACACCAATAATTAAGATGTCCATTCTGCATAACATATTGAAAAAAATAGTAACAAACAAAATGATTGTAGCAAATAAAATTTAGAAATAGTAATTTTGTTTCTATTCTACAAGCTGATCAATTCTATGATTATGTAAATAACAAATAAAAGATCTACTCGACTAGTTTGTTAGTTTATCAAGCAGAGGAATAGTTGACAAATTATGAATTCAAACCATAATAGCCAACAAATTACTAATAGTATGCACAGTTAAAAAAAGGAGCCCTTAGTTGCCGACAGCCTTCATATTCGTCCAATATTATGGATATTTGGTATTTAGACTGGTCTTATGGATCATCACCATCGAATGATATGAACCACAAAGTAAATAACATAGTACTATAGCATAGATACCAGTATATATTTATTATTGCATAGATACCATACATGGTACTGTAGCTTTACACATTACTTTAGTATTTCTCACTAATCAATCTTTCCAAGTGTTCGTGAAATTGAACAAGTCACCAATATGTGTTTAGCATTTCTCTCTTCTTCTTCTTCTTCTTCTTCTTTTGAGTAAAAGAAAAGTAGTAATGAACACAACTACTCATCTGAAATTTTATTCAGATAAAAGATGATTGTTTAGCATTTCTTTGGAAAGTATTACGATGACCAAAAAACTATATTATAAATATAGTTGTCACTATTAAAAAAAAATATCGATTCTGACTTGTTCCAAGTAAAAACAAAATAGAACAACACAACTTAGGATCACATTTGCTAAAGAAAAAAAATTTAACAGAATTTTGGAACCATATAGAAATAGGACAAAACAAACTTTTAGATATTTTCTGCTCAAAATCACTACCAATGTTTGATGTTAAAGCAATTGTTGGGTATAAAATACCTTCAGCCGAAGTTCTCAACGGATTAACCCTCACGAGTCGTCCCCGACTCTGGCTGCAAAGCAGACTCCGTCCAGACTCCTACGGGAGCCGGGCTCCGTCGCCAGCCTCAACTGCAAAGCAGACTCCGCCCGGACTCCTACGGGAGCCGGGCTCCGTCGCCAACCTCAACTGCAAAGCAGACTCCGCCCGGACTCCTACGGGAGCCGGGCTCCGTCGCCAACCTCAACTGCAAAGCAGACTCCGTCCGGACTCCTACGGGAGCCAGGCTCCGTCACCGACTTCAACTACAAGGAAGACTCCGCTCGGACTCCTACGAGAGTTGGGCTCGTCGCCAGCTTCAACTGCAAAGCAGACTCCGCTCGGACTCCTATGGGAGCTGGGCTCCGTCGCCAACCTCAACTGCAAAGCAGACTCCGTCCGGACTCCTACGAGAGCCGGGCTCCGTCACCGACTTCAACTGCAGGGAAGACTCCGCCCGGACTCCTACGGGAGCCGGGCTCCATCGCCAACCTCGAACTGCAAGGCAGACTCCGCCCGGACTCCTACGGGAGCCGGCTCCGTCGCCGACTTTAACTGCAAGGAAGACTCCGCCCGGACTCCTACGGGAGCCGGGCTCCGTCACCGACTTCAACTGTAGAGCAGACTCCGCCCGGACTCCTACGGGAGCCGGACTCCGTCCTGACTCTAATTACAGGTAAACTTCGTCCGGACTCCTACTGGAGCCGGACCTCGCCCGCGACTTCACCTCAGACCCCGGGCTCCTACGGGAGCTAGACTCCACCCACGACTCCAGCTGCAGGTAAACCTCATCCGGACTCCTACGGGAGCCGGACTTCATCCCTGACCTTGATTGCAGGTGGACTTCGACCGGACTCCTACAGGATCTAGATCACGTCTCCGACTCCGGCTACAAGCAGACTTAGTCCGGACTCCTACAGAAGCCGGACTTCATCCCCGACCTCAACTGCCGGAAGGCTTCACCCGGACTCCCATGGGAGCCAGACTCCGTCCCTAGCTCCGACTACGGGAAGACTCCGTCCGGACTCCTACGGGAGCCGGACTTCGCACCTGACTTAAATTGCAGGAAGACTCTACCTGGACTCCTACGGGAACCGGGTCTTGTCTCCGACTCCGGCTGCAAGAAGACTTCATCCGGACTCCTACGGGAGCCGGACTCCGAGCTCCTCTCAGACTGGTGGCTAGCCACCTCTCCCCGGACTTCGGCCGACAGGTCTGGGCCCACTGGTAGGCCACAGCAACAGCCACGACCCTGCTCCACCTCCTACGACGGATTTCGTGTGGCTCCATCGCTCCCTGGTGGGCCGCAGTGACGGCCACGACCCTGCTCCACCTCTTGCGATAGATTTCGCGCGGCTCCATCACTCCTTGGCGGGCTGCAGTGACGGCAACGATTCTGCTCCACTCCCCGCGACGGATACCGCGCGATTCCTCCCACCTCCTGACGAGTCGCGACAACGGACGCCGTCCCACTACCCGCAACAAACTCCACGTGGCACGTCCCGGCAGTGGCCACGATCCCACTCCACTACTCCTCGCAACAAACCCCGTCTGACTCTGGGCAGCCCACTGCCAGACGGTTACAGATATCGCTATCAGTCTGCTGCCCCCTTTCGCCTATAAAAGGGGGCCCCAGATACGTTATTCGATAAGCTCTCATTTTTTACCTAGAAACTCTGCTAAAATTTTCGTTCGAGCACTCCATTCTTGTTGAGGCAGAGAACTGACTTGAGCGTCGGAGGATCTTGCTGGAGCAACCCCACCTCTGGTTTAGACTTCTTTTGCAGGTCCCGGCGGCGACCTCGACTCCAGCTTCTCCGGCGCAAGCGGATTTTTGCACCAACAGCAATCATTATGTCATTTTTCAGATTGATTGAGGGATCTATAATACAAAGATTGGGATTATGGAGAAAAATATCTAAAATCGTAATACATTTATGAGTACAATTAAATACAAGCTAAAAATATTATCTGTGTTGCCAAAATCGAGGATTAGTCGCTCATGCTCCTTGTGAAAGCCAAACACCACCTCTCTGAATATCGTCACTAGAGTTTAAGCACCAAGAAAGTAAAAGGAACTTTGGATCGGAATGAGGTAAAATTCTAACAAAAAAAAAATTAATTTAAAAAATAAAAATCACTATTCTATTTTATCGCTTTTTATCACATAAGTAAATGTCTATCGTATATAGACAAGCCAAGTCATAACTTCATTATGATAGGTCATAGAAATCACAAATAAATGCGAATAGAAGAAATTTGAAAATTCAATAATCTGATTACATTATATAAAAATACAATATGGAAATAAAGGTCCTCACAAAAAAAAATAAAAAAAACAGAATTTTTCCTATAATTAAACTTTTAAGAAAATGTTCTCAGCGGACACGAATTTAGCCTGACCAAATCGGACCAATTGCCACCCATGATCTGGGTTCGCCCTTCCACCGTTCACATAAGGCTGACGGCCAACGGAGCCGGCCTTTTTCCCCGCAATCCCAAACACTCCGAGACGCATGGCAGCCGCTTGCGGCGGAGACAATGGAGCGAGCAGCACCGCCTCCGCTGGCAGTGGCGGCGGAAGGAGGTGGGAGAACCTGAACCGTGACCTCCTCGTAGCGATCTTCGAGAGGGTAGGGGTGGCGGACCTCATCGCCGGCGTCCCCTTCGTCTGTTGCTCGTGGCGCGACGCCTCTTGCGACCCTCTCTGCTGGCGGAACCTCGACTTCCGCGACTGGGACTCCATATCCCTCCACCTCGATTGCCAACGCGACGAGATCCTCGACTTCGCCGGCCTTCTCGATTTTTCCGTCAGCCGCGCGCGCGAGCACCTCGACTCCATTTATTTCCCTGACTTCGCCGACGATATCGATCTCCTCGACGTCTCCAAAAGGTGATCCATTTAACGCGTTATTTAGAGTTAGGGTTTCTGTATTCTCTTTGATTTTTGCCCAATTTTGTTTGGGTTTGCCGTTGAGCTGCTGGTTCTCTTGGAAAAAAAAAACCGATTTTATGGTTCTTCTTGGTAAATGTTGGGATTTGCCTAGGGTTTTTATTCCTTCGTGCGATAAGATTTGGAAAGGCATCATTTTATATTGCTTTGAATATTATTGTGGTTGAATGACCTAATCTTATATAGGGTTGTCGAATATTTTTATAAGGATTAAAACTAGACTTGGATTTTATGGTCTATCTCTGGATTGCATCTGGGCCTTTTTCTCTTCTCTTCCATCGGACCATTCTTTCTAACTATGAGACCCGGAATTTTGCCTAAAGTGGGATGGAATAAGCTTTTTTTTTTTTATTTTACAATGTTAGAAAAAAATGCCAATTTGTTTGGTTTCTCCAAAGGTTTTTGTAAACCTGCCATTCTTTTCACTTCTTATGGAATATGCGAAATGCTGGTATATTTTGTTTGGGAGGCATAGATGTTTGGAATCCAACATATATTGTGTATGCGTCTTTTGGAACTTTCAGGTGTCCAGGGTTGACTTATTTCAGCCTCCCAAATCCGCATGTAATGGAGCATAAATTCTGTGAGGCTGTCGGCAAACTTGAGTTTCTCAAGGGCATGGCAGTGGACGAGACTGTCGTCAGTCGCAAAGTTCTTCAACATGTTAACCAGTGCTGTAAATACTTCGCCGAGCTGGGCGTGTTTGCTGAGAATGTGGATGAAGAGAAGGCATCCATCATCTGCAAATCTCTCCCGGACCTCCGGAAACTTGAGATAACGAGTTCTGCTATCTCAAGGCAGGCCATAATTAGTTTTCTAGATGAGTTGAAGGCGCTGGAGCACCTTGACATTTCTGGGTATGAGAATTCTGGTATCACTGATGCAGTCCTCGAGAAGGCTTCACGTCTGAAGGTTTTCCTGTGGGACTCGAGATTTGAGTTAGGTGAGTTCATGGACTGTTCAAATGATGAGGAGGATGACTGGCTCCTTCAGAGGCCTTGTGAGTGCATGCTGGATCGCAAGGTCATGGAATGGTTGGCAGAGCTTTCTTGAGATGTGTTTATGCAAGTTGCAAATGGATTCTTTGTAAATTGCAGGTATGAATTATTGAGAAGATCATTTTATCATTTCAAGTTAGAAGATGAAATTGCTTTGCACTTTTTATTGTATTTTGGTGTATATATTTTGTTTGGAATTTTCTTTTTGCTTCATTTTTATAGCAGACTCCAGATTGGAACTCTAGCCCTCTTGAAGGGCAAAAATTTAGAGGTAGCTGGATGGATTTCTCCAGTAAAATCTGTAAGTTTTGGATTATAGTTAAGTCAATATCCTTGTACTTTCAAGATGCTTTGCTTAAGGCTATCTTTGTTACTTGTATGCTTAACATTATTTTTATTGCTTCTTAATTTGTTAATCATTAGATTGTTCACTTTTTAATAAATCTTGCAATATTTTTATGCCCTTTTGCTAGTTGTTTCTATGAGAAATGCCCCAGTGCTGAGGAGGTGAATGAATTGGATGTGAAGATTGAATTAGGAATAAAGGAAACACATCAAAGAAACATCATGCAACATTAGTTGTTGGTGGGGCCTGCTCCTGTGTTTTGGATTCAAATTATTTTGTGGGAGGTATTTCTGTATAATGTTGTTGGATTGGCTTTATATTGTTTGCTGGTTGTGTTTTCCAACTCCTCTAGTTCTTTCAGCGATTAGAGAACAACATCTTTATTGAAAAGACATGAAAGAAATAGTTTCAGAGTAAACTTTTTTGACACGAGATGTAATGGTAATTCAAATTCAGAGCGCGTTGTATTTTCAAAATCTTGGATCAGAAGTGGATGAGCATTCTTTCTGGGTTGTAGAACCAAAACAAAGAGGTAGAACTGGAAGGGAAAATGGTGGGGACAATGAATTCTTCTTAACACCAATTAGTTTAAATGAGGGGAGGGAACTCTTCAATTAGATGTTCAGTATTAAGGGCTCAACCCTCTACAGCAGAAGGATCCTATGCTTATTGATCAAATTGAGCTATGGCTGCTCAAATAAAGTTAATCATTGTGAATGTGCATATTGTTTTGATGGTGGCTGATTACCCGGTTTTTCTTTGATATTGGCAGTTATGGGAGCCATAGTATTGGATGAGTTGTTGTGCATTAGCTTGATGCATTGGTGATCTGATTAATAAATAGATAAATATTGCAGATATATAATTATTTACCTGATTGCTAAATAACATTGCTTGTTTTATGAATAATCTCAATAAGCAGAGTTCTTCAATGGAAATTTGTTTGACAAGTTGTGTTATCCAGATCATTGATTGTGTCCAAGATCCCTCTTCTTATTGAAGAATAAGATTTTTTCGTGGTCTTCCTGGCCACAATAATTAGGAGGGGATTCTATCAGCGAGAAGCAATGGTTCGCGGAATGGTTTTATAATTCACTGTGGTAATTACTGATTTTCATTAAGGTGGGTTGGGTGGACGCCCAATCATTTTGTTAATTGGAATTCTGATATCTTATTTCTTCTGGAAGAATTAATTATGGATTTCCCTGCTCTTTAAGAGTTTGACATAGCAGTTTTCATGGAGACCTTGCATCTACCTATCCTCCCTGTTTTGATATATCATTCGCTGTTGTTTTTTCTTTGCCTATACATGGAGAAGCATGTCATGTTGGCAAGCTGTTCATCAATCCCCTGCTTTATTAGTTTTACTATTGAGAGATTTTTTGCTGCTGAGCAGTTGTAACCAGAGTAAATCATGGAAAAATAATCTGAACTATTATGAATCAGGAAGCAGTTGTAGGTGAATTTGCTTTAAAGGCATGGGGAGCTACTGATGAATCTTCCCCAAAGTATCATTACCTTCCAAACTAAGCATTGATGGAAGCTGCTGATTGATGAAAAACCGTAGCATAATAATGTTTGAATATACTCTTCATACATGAATATGTTTCTCAAGAGTAAGAGCAATGTCTTTTTCTTTATTTTTGTTCTTTATTTTCTTAATATTTGTCAGATGGATCCATGGCCTTCTGGGTATCAAGAAATGGAGCATGTATTGCTTGAATTGTGGAAGTTGGCAGAGGAATAAAAGCTTCAGACGCTGTGTAGGTCGAACGTTAGCTCACCTAGAAGAATTTCACTTTCCAGTCCATGTTGGGTACTGATGAGTTAAACCATGTTGAGACTTCAGGAATTTGTTTTGGTGCAGTCACAGAGAGCTGGGAAATAACACTTCGAAGTAATGATCGGAGAATTCAGAATCAGGTGCTCTGGTTTTCTCGTCTCTCAATTTATTCTTTGTTTTCCCCTAAGAAAAAAATGATTTTCTGTCAGTGCATCAGCAGATCTTAAGAGCCCTACATTAGAGGGATAAATGCAGTAATATATAGAGCTCCCATGTTTGGCTTGAGATCACTTTTATCAACCTTTTTTGTGAACCGAGGATTATCCTATTGATCATACCTCTCTGGTTGGCAACCAGCCGTGCTAGGTTTGAATTTTTGTATGGTGCATTTTCAAAAATCTAACCTGAATATTTATAGTACAGTTGGTCTCCTTCTCAAAAAATAATAATAATAACAAGCATCAACTTACCTGGTGCATCAAACAGCTCTACATGATAAAGAGATAACCTTTTCCAGTGGCTCTCATTGTGAGGCGTTTAGTCTCGTATTGGTAAGAAGTACTCTGTTTTATACGAGATAAGAGAATCTCTCTCTCTTAAGAGATATTTTTTGGATCAAAGTTCAAAAAGAAAGCCGTGAGGTCCGGTAGCTACAAACATATCAGCTACGGTCCAAGATCGCAAGCGTATAAATTACGATACATACGCAGGTCCGTATGAATCTGGGAGTTTCTCGACCGTAGCAGCTCTTATCACATAGAACAGATTTTGATGCTTGAATATAAGAAAGCTCAAACGTGCATGACATTATAAAAATTAAGAAATAGTCGTTTCCGTTATTTCTGGGATTCAGGTTATTTAAACCGGAGATGGCTATAACTATAAGAGACTTGTTAGTGCAATATTAAAAGTAATAGAAGCTATTCGGTTTGGCACATTAGTTTCAGGCTTAATAATGTTGTCCCTGGGTTTGGAGGTTTCAAATTGCGTTGTTATTTTTCTAAATCAAAACATTAGAACTTTGTAAGCTGATCTTAAACTAGAAAGTTATGGAGAAAAATCATAATTTCGTAACCATGCAACTGCACCCTACGTGTAAATCGAGTCGTAGAGCAGAAGGTAACCGGCTATTGGATTCAAGCTGGGTGAGGACCCAGCCAAACCCACTCCCTTGCGGGAGAAGCACGCCAGTACATTACGGCAATCACTAGACTTCCCTAATCTAGAAACCATGGGGTAGTTAAGGGGAGGAAGAGGGGTGATTAATGGCGAGAAAAAGAAGAGGACCGGCGAACAGCAGGTAGCCGATGTTTAGGAGACGAAGTCAGATTATACTGGGCAGTGACTAGAGGTAAAATGACAAGAGAGAGGGTGAAGCACGAGAGTAGGTTTGCAAGGAGGTGGAAGGGGCTTTGCCCAAGATACTGCAAGGTTGGCAGGGTATAGGGCCACTCACAGGAGGAGGGTTCAAATTGCCTGGAGCCCCGGCTTCCAAAAGCACAAGTTGGTGGACACCTCAGTCACCTCTCGCCCAAAAGCTTTCCCTAAAAGTAGTCCATGATTCAAATCCGAATCCAAATGATACATTCTTTTCATGATAATATATCAACAATATCAAAAACCACATTCAACAAGCCGTGAGTAGATAATATAATACCATGGTATTAAGATTAAGAACATTGCACGAAACAGTTACTAATATTTACTCTTATATTATGGCCTATTTTTCAAGTTTTACAAACCAGTTGGCTCTCTGGGCTATATCAGGGCCACTCTTTTTTCTTTTTTATATTATAGCCTATGTGTTTTCTATCAATATATCAGTCTCTTTCGTTCTATATAATTTAATCCTTCCTATGCCGCTTGCAACTAAATAAAAAGCACCGAATTCTCTGAGAATATGGGTACAGCCTCATCAGCCATTATAGATCCATTGCTATCTGGGATGACGAAACCAATACCAACACACCCATCTACCTTCTAAGAGCTATTAGAATTCAATCTAATCCAGTTAAGTTGAGGGAAAGACCAACAGATAATGGAAGAGGATGATGGTATAAGGCCATGTGAACATACAGCTCCATGCTGACCAAACTGATCTCCATTTATTTGTTGTAGCTCCAGAAAACTGTCATGGTGGCCAACCGAATGCTGAACCATCGTTGTGGTGCTAGCTGGGCTCACCACTTCATCTGGAAATACTTGCCTGTTCCTTACATCCCATAGTAGCTGTAAAATAGAGACAAAAAATGACTGCATACAACTCATCATATTTTCGATAACTGAACACTGGCTAACTAAGAGTTGTTATCCAAGGAGGTTGATGGCATCAAAGAATGCTTGTTCCATAGGGGCTTGGCCAAAGCCCCTCCTGCTAAGCGTGGCTTTATATGGTTACTTTAAAAGATCAGTACCTCAACTATCCATTCCACCTCTGGAAGAAAAAGTTGATGTACCTCAGTCGCATCCTAGCCAACTGAACTAGTAATCAAACAATTCACTTTTAGCTCATTTCCCTCCATATTCATGTTCAATAACGTGGCAGTTCCGGACAGTTGAGTACCACAAAACCATGTGCTATGAAGCAACAAGATGTCATCTCCAGAGCCAACCATCCAATAAAATTGATCCTTTATGGCATCGCTGCAATGACATATGGCTCAGCAAATTGATGAACACCGTCGTGGAAGGATATAGATGCTCTCACTTCCTTGGAAACAATATTTCTCCCTAATTACAATGCTCCAAAGGTTGTCCGGCTGAAGCGCCCCTTTAATGGTGGCCTTGCCCATTAAAGCTTGTTGCCAAATGTTGATGTTAAGAGTATCATGTTCCAAACAAAAGAAATTATGCAACAATGTATCCTTCCAATACGGTAAGGCGACGGCCTAAGCACGTCACCTGTCCTCCGATGCTTGTCCTTCTCTGCGGGGCATAACAGAGTTCCTGAAACGGTGGGACAACGTTACTGCGTTGCTGCTAGACCACGTTACGGTGTTCGAACGGGATCACGTGGTGTCGCCCGTGCTATTGGTACGCACGAAAGCGCCACGTGGCAATTGGAGGTGTTTCTCGGGACTGGTCTGCTGTGTGCGTGGGCCAGGACAGCGGACGGTAGCCAAGGGGCGGGAGCTCCGGATCATCGTGGGTGGGAGGAGAGGAGCGGTGGCGATCGATGGGGTGGAGTCAACGAGCCAGAGGTGTACGCCACCCGAGGACGCGGTCGCATACGGAATCTCCAGGCATTTTGAGCCGAAGATGCTCTCGAGCTTGGTTTGCTCGATCGAATGCTCTTGAGCTTGTTGATGGATGACCATCTGATCTTTAATTTTAGTTTGTAGTGCAGATAGAGTATCCAACGTCTTTGTTGAAGGGGTTGGAAACTTGGAATGCGCCTGGTTCGATGCTGAACCAGTTCGGCTAGAATTCGGACCGGTGAGTTCGACCGGTTTGAAGGCTTAACACGGCAGTCGCTTCTTACATGAAGAAAAAAACACGGCAATCGTTGCGGTTCACTGAATGGCTTAGCTAGCAGTGGTTGGCGCTTCATTATGTAAATGCTCATTGGAGTATGCAACATAGCTGCATTATAAATTGTAGTATGTGAAATGTGCCTACATCATGTATACATGACATTGAAGTACATGCATCTCATGCGTCTCTATATGACGTGGACACCAATACTGTATCAGATACCAAGACATCAAGAAAAGTTCAATGTGCCCTGTCTCCAAAAGGTTGTACGTCTGAGGTCTGCTTTGCTTCCCTGGTAGGCACAACTTTGAAAATATCAAATTGGTCTGCACAGCGTTATCAAGTCAATGTGGCTGGGCGCAAGGAGTATTTACGTTACTCCAAAGACGTAATACGAAAGTGAAAATGAACTCTATCAACGTGCATTCTCATATACAGGTCTAAGGTATAGTAGTTTGTCTTATGTAATTATACACATACATACGGAATAAACGACAGACAAAAGGAACAAGAAAGCCATGCTTGCAGCATAATGTGAATTGCGCACTGTCAGCTGATAGCAGCAACGTAGAAACTTTTAACGTGTAGGATTCTCTCTTTTACAATGGAAGAGTAAAATAAGTAGTTATTTCAATATATTTATATTGAAAAATAAAATAAAATTAAAGATATTTATTTAGTTTGCAAGTTTATTTCTTAATTGATAAATGAACTCTATCCTTTTGTTTTGTTTGACATCTTTCAAGGATATGCTTGGGTTCTTAAAAGCAAGAAGCAAAATGTACACGGGACTCCAGATGAGAAGACAAGAGGACCGCATATTTCAAGAATAAGATAGAGAGCTAAAATTTTCTTCAAAGAGAAGCTTTTTCTTTTAGTTTTCAAGTGATTATTTTATAAGAAACTATAATTGATGATCTTATAAGAGAGTGCCATTAAAAAGGAAACAAATTGGTTAGGCCAACAGATGTTTTACCTTATTAAAAAACATACTTTATCTAAATTTTTTTTAAAAAAAATATTTGCTTTCAAGAGAAGAAATAAAAAATGCGTGCATTCGTTCAAGCTACATTGGTGTAACTCTCATGCAAGTGCGTAAGTATTTTATATTAATAATCTGAATAATTATATATGATTTATTTAGATACCAAAAGTTATTCAATTACAAAAGTCTTAATCTATGCATTGATCAAGAATTACAAAATTTAAATATTATGTAAAAACATGTGATATTTCATGATCAAATTTTATAATTTTTTATGTATAAATAATTTTAAAATAATAGATTATAGCTAATAGCTTGGAACGTTAACCTGGCCTATATATAATTTACTTTGAAGATGTCATGCTTATAAGTTTACAGGGCATTGAACAAAATGATATTATTGTTCAGCCCATCTTTTAGTGCTCATTACATGAGATCATAAGAACATATATAGTATGTAAAAATAAAAAAAATATATCCAATTCTAATTGATATGAACCGATCCCCTGTTACTGCCGCTGGAAGAATTAATAGATCTATACCCTCAAAATTAGCTACATGGCAGATTGGACTAATGCCTCCTCAGCGACACGACTTAATTCCATACACAATAACAAATGCATCATAAAGGAATGACAGCGCACCAAGAGATCATCCAAAACCGACTCAAATTATCTCATCACCAACCATCACAACACCCTCACAAATATAAACGTAGAGGTGTATATATATACAAGGAACTAAGCTAACACACCACACCATTCATCTCAAAACTTCATTGGTCTAATATACTCCCAGAGCGTATGAAACACCAAGACACACATATCGCATGCCACACATGACCATGGACCATGGAGAGGTGAAGGGGAGACGCAGTCTATCAGACATTCAATTCCACCATTTCCATTTTTACATCACTCCATTAACTTTAGTTTATAGAGAGAAAGAAGGGTAGAGGCAAGAAAGAAAACTCCGGCTCTTCTCTTCTATATTTCTCTCCGAGTTTGAAATCCACCCTTCCTGCCAAAAAGCCCTGCAAAACAAGCACACATCATGTATCATGTACAGTTTAGTTAAAACGGAGAGACAGACAGTGCAGAACAGCTAGCTATATAGTACATAGCTACAAGAAAAAAAAGCGAAACAGAAGACATCGATCCAAAGAAAAAGTCTAGATAACTATTTCAGCTGAAAAGAAATAAAGGGTAAAGGTGAAGCAACCAAGATAAAAATGTCTCTAACTGAAGTGGGAACCAAAGCAGAAGAATCTATGATGTAATTTACTTAAAGGAAATAAAATAACTTCCATGACTAGGAGAGCACTAGAAATGAAGGAAAAAAGAAAGGAAAAAAAATGGTTGCATCCATCAAAACAAATTTCTAGAACAAAATCAAGTCAACTATGGAAAAGTTTTCAAAGAAAGTGGTTCGTAAAATTAAACAAAAGCCAATTAATTCGAACAGAGAATTGCAGAGTCGCAGTGATATTGCGCGCAAAAGACGAAGAATCATGCGTAGAAAACGTCTACAGACAGAGAATTGCACCCCCAGTTTTAACTGGGCAAAGACTGAAAAATTGTAATTCTTCTCCAAAACATTAGAGGTAATTTGTTAAAAGAAAAAAAAAAAGGAAAAATAACTCCTAAGTTGAAGTAAATAGATTTTTGTTATTCAAACAACTAAACTGGTATGAAAACAAAGGGAACATTGCCAGTTCCAATTTTTCACTAAGTATTGAGAGCGAAAGTTCATGAAGGAAAAGTAATCAGCTTGTTGATACGCCTTATAGAAAACAAGAGAACTGCTAGAGAAACAAAATAGAACCAAAATGAAATTTATCAACTTCAAATTTAGAGAATGTACAATAGAATTACTGTTACAAATAACAAAAAATTTAAGGGGGCAGAAGCCTCTGTTAATGGGGGAAAGGAAAAACGCATGAGGGCTCTAGTGTTGATGTTAAATCAACAAAAAATAAACAGAGCCAACACTACAACAGATCATGGTGGAAGTAGATCTCCTAACGTTTGAAGATTACAAAAGATCCCTCCAACAGTAGAAGGAAAAATAAATGAAACTATAAAACACACAGATCCAATCGTAATCAAAACGTAAAATGAGCCAGAAATCCTAATTAAACACATTGAAACCAAACGGAACCCAGAGTAAATGCCATCTACCTGGGGAGTCAGAAAGACAAAGCAATAAATATACTCGACACGCAATTGGGCCAGATTTGAAACGGAAAACCCCGTCAAAATCGCATCTTGTCTGGCCCCTCACCTTCCCCGACGACCTGCCGCACCGCCGGCTGGCAGTCCGGCGGCTCCTCGAAGAGCGAGAGCGACAACTGCTTGTGGGCAAGGACGATGTCGATGAGGATGATGCCGGAAGACGGATCGGAGACGAGAATCCCCTTCACGGGGAGCCAGAGGAAGAGCTCTTCCTGGGAGAAGCCCTCCACTGCCCGGAGCGCGCCGTAGCTGAGGTTCCCCCGGACCACCCGCTCGAAGTAGGCCAGCCCGTCGTACACCGCATAGCAGGGCCGCTCGAGCCGGACCTCAAGGAGACCGGAGTCCCGGTCCAGGTCGAACGACTCGACCGCCTTGGGAAGGAGGCCGGCCGGGAGGCCGTGCTCCCGGAGGAGCTCGTGGATCGATCCGCCGCCGGCCGCCGCGAGCGGTGAAACAAAGCCCATAAGACCTATCAAGGCTAGAAAGGTCAGAAGGATAGAGAAAGGCGAGACCTTTGCCATGGATGATTCCACGGAGAAGGACAAGAAGAAGAGAAGGGTTTAGGGAGGGGTTTTTGAGAGAGAGAAGGATTGCAGGCGGATATGAGGGGCTAAGAATAAGGGCCGATAAAAGGGTTGGCTGTTTGCTGGTGTAAAATTACTTAAATAGCCGGTGGGACCGACTTCAGTGGGAAGGAGCTTGAATTATATATATATATATATAATAATTCCACATGGAAATAATATTTATTCAATGGAGCGATTAATTTCACATTTTCTCAGCATGGAATGAATACCGAAACCTCGAACCCGAAGAGGTAGAGGAATCAGAACTTTCTTCATACACTCGCGCCAAAAAAATCTCAGTCTACACTCGTTCTTGATTCCACTGTGGACCGGACAAATACATGGAGGGGCGTCATTTTGACTTTTCAGGAGAACGGTGCATTTGGCGATGCACAGAGTGAACAAGGGAAAGAGTTTTCTGCAAGCCATTGGAGCTAGTTTCCAGCCAGTATTAAGAAATCCCTCGCCGTTGGAGCCCAGTAGCAATCTAATAGGGCCTGTGCAAGGTTATATCTAACAAAGGCTTTGCATTAGCGGAGCTCTTCGTGTGCCACATGTCCAAATAATCTTTCCTTTTATCCACTATATGTCCAAATAGTGTTTAATTCCACATAGAAACGTTATTGAATTCATGAGAGAATTTAATTTCACACTTCCCAGCGATGATTACTCACAGCATGAAAGGAATATCGAAACGTGGAACCTAAAGCAGAAGTGAGATAAAAAATTTACTCTATACACCCACACCGATAAAACATCCAATTCTACACTCTCTCTTGCTCACACCATGGACCCCACAAATTCATGGAGGGGCGTCATCAATAAAACATCCAATTCTACGCTCCTTGGTCATACCATGGACCCCATAAATTCATAGAAGGGCGTCATCTTGGCGTCTCACAAGGGCGGTGCATTTGGTGTTGTGCGGAGTGGCCAAGGGAAGGAGGTTTGGAAGCCACCTCTGCACCCAGGTTCCAGCGACCTATTAAGAATTCCCCGTGGGACCATAGTAATTAGCTGATGGAGCCCATCGAAGGTATATATCTAACAGTGCCCACACCAAAACAACATCCAATTCTACACTCTTTCTTGATTCTACCGTGGACTTTACATCCATGGAGGAGCGTTATTTTGGCATCTCACCGGAGCAGATATATTTGGGAAGAAATTTTTCTGAGAAATTATTTTTTGAAAATAAAATTTTAATATATTTAATTGATTATGAGAAAATAATTTATTGTAAAATGACTTATATTTAATCAAATAATTATTTTTATAAAAAAATTATATAATATATCTATTTTATTTTTCATAAATATAAGATCATATTTTTTTACTTCTAAATTTTATATAAATAATAATATTATTTTATATTAAAATAAGTATAATATTAATATAATATTAATAATTTAATATAATAAATTTATTAATATAAATAATATATAATATTTATAATGATAATATTTAAATAATATTTTTGAAAATTTATATGCTTCACAGGCACATATTCATAATATCATCATCGAAACCATCCTTACATAAAAAAAAAAAATTTATAACCATCCATTAATATTTCATCATAAATTTTTATTTTATAAAATATTTTAAAATTTGTCTCCCCCATGGTTTTGCATGAAGCTTCATGAAATATAAGAAGTATTTTATCTCCCGTGAACCAAACGGGTCTTTAGTGTTGTGTGGAGTGAATCAGAGGAAGAGGTTTTCGGAAGCCATCCCCACACCTAGGTTTCCAGCCACTTATTAAGAAATGGCGGTACATATCCAACAAGAATGGGTGTGTACGGCGTTGCATGGAACGGCCAAGGAAAAGGAGGTTTCTGGAAGCCACCTTTGCAACCGGTTTCCAGCCACCTAGTAAGAAATCCCCTACCATTGAACCCCAGTAACAATCCAACGGGGCCCATGGGAGGATATATCTAGCGGCGTCCACACCAAAAGATATCAAGTTCTACACTCTTGATTCTAAGATGTTTATTTATATCCTTCGAAATGGATGTACATCTTTTGTGATTTTTTTTCACTCTCATTCCAAATTTCTTCATGATATAGTAAGCTTTTTTGTTCTGTTTGCACCTTGGAGACTTAGATCCCAAAGCGACTTTCCAAGCCTATTTGATGAGAAGTGCAAGATTCATTTGTTCGATATTTTTAGTCCTCAATCTTCCTTGATCTTTAGATCTACAGGCAGCATCTCAGTCAAATAAACAATAAAATCTACTAACTATATATTCTTTCCTTCCAAAGAAAAGCACACCTCATTTTATCAATTCTAATCAGAAACCATTTTGGCAGTGTAAGCCGACATATATTAGAAGGCAGAGCAAGAACAGAGTTTAATAATATGAGTCTACCTCCCAAGGACAGAAACTTTCCCTTCCACAAGGCCAATCTTGAGTTAATCTTCTCCAAAAGTGGCATCCACATTTGTTTGGGATTTTTTTTCACCAAAAGGAAGACCTGAATAGCTAAATGTGTGTGCACCAATTTTACAATTCATCATAGATGCAAAGATTTTTGCTTCCAAATCACCCATCTTCATGCATATTATAAAGCTTTTGTGCAAATTGATTCTCACCACGGACACACCATCCAATACTGGAAGTGAAGCTCTCACTGTCAACAAGGTTTCTTTCTTTCCTACATAGACAAGGAGCATGTCATTTGAAAATATAGTCTGTTCATGCCATTGAAGTCTTTACTATGTCCAATACCTTCAATAAGACCTAAAGTGCTAGCATGCGAGAGAAGTCCGTATAAGACATTAGTTATTAATATGAAAAGGGATGGCAAGACGGGATTATCTTGCTGAAAACCCTCGGTTTCCAGGTCTATCATTGACAAGATGTGTCGGTAAAACGGGTGGGCGCCTATGATGGGTCGATCCGACCCATTTCAGTTTGAAATTCAAGTCGGTGGTTTAAATTAAGAACACATATATTTTTTTACATATTTGTGGATGATAGTTCTTCTTATAGAAAAAATACCCCATATCACTATCTTAAATAGGATGGTTTTAATAGATACAAAAAGAAGAAACACAAAAGAGAAAGAAATGAAAAATAACAGAGAAAAAAAAAAAATCTGTACGTGAGTATGTGAATAGTGTTGGATTTTGGCACATCAAAATTCTACTTATAGTAGAAAAATCCATAGCAGTGAAGTTTAAGATGAAGAAAATCCACAGGCATGGCCTATAGCCATGCCCAAGCCTGCAGACTTGGCCTACAAATCCGCAGGCCCACTGGCACCCACAGCCCGTAGTGTGGCCTGCAGCGCGCAGGCCCACAGTGCGCGAGCCTACAACATGCACGGCTCCAGTACACATGGCCTAGTGTTCCATGCGGCCCAATGTTCCGTGCAGCCTAGCGTTGTCCACCATATGGGAGTTGTAGTTCGTGCATGGTGCACATGCAGTCCATCACGTGAGAGCGTGGCGCAAGTCCACGCACGATCCAGGAGGGTTCTCATGCAGTCCACGCACGGTCTATGTGCGATCCAAGAGCGGATTTGCACGATCAGGCAGCCACAGTTGCTTGCAGGTGCGATCTAATAGCCATGGATGCATGTATGGTTGATCAGATGATCAGAAGGGTTTAAGAGTCCTAACTGGAGTCAATTTTATGTCTTTTTAAGTGGCCTAACGGCTTGTGGGCGGGTAGTAGTGGCTTGGCATGAGCAAAGAGCTAGCAGCAGTGGAAAGGATTTTTCTTAAAGTTCTTTGAGAACTTTATAAGGAAGGATCGAGTGCTTTTTGTTGAGTGAGAGAGGTTTATGAGAGTTTAGAGTGCATGATCTTCTCTTGTATTTATTTTCATTCATAGTGAAGCTTGCATACCCCGGGAGGTAAGCCTTGGGCCGATCCACGTATCTGATTGTATCCTTTTTATATCTCTTCTTCTTTTCTGTTGCGATATTGACATTATCACTTGAGTTAGCGATCTTAAACGAGGGATCCATATTCCACATTTATGAGGGATCCTTCCAACAAGTGGTATCAGAGCATGCGGTTGTTCAGGTTGTAATAATATTGATCGAGGTTGAAGAAAATGGAAAAGACAGGCTTAATCAATATAGAGATCAACTGGTATGATGGAAAGAGTAATTTCTCCCTATGACATGCAAGGGTGAAGAATGTGTTTATCCAATAAAGATTGATTGATTCTCTGTTGTGTGAAGAGAAATCGACTACTATGGAGAAGAAGGATTAGAGGTGGCTCCAAATGCAGACGATGAGCACGATTCGCTTGTACTTGATGGATGATGTGGTGATCCATGTGCTTAGCCAGTCTTCTTCAACGGTGATATGGATGAAGCTCGAAAAGATGTATATAGCGAAGTCACTCACCAATGCTCTTTTTCTCTGAAAGTAGTTCTACTAGCTTCGGATGAACGAGGGACAGAATGTGCAGGAGCATCTCAGTAACTTTCAGAAGATTCTCACTGATCTCCTCAGCATTGGTGAAAAGATTGAGGAGAAGATCAGGATGTTGGTTTTGCTTTCATTGCTTCCTCCTTCTTTTGAGTCTTTGGTGGCTGCTCTTTTTATAGGAAAAAGCACTATCAAGATAGATGATATCACTTTTGCACTTCTCCAGAATGAGGTTCTCAGATGGAAGAATCGAGCTTCAAGTTCAGACAGTAACTCAGCTTTGACGGTGACTAGAGATGGTGGTGGTAGAGGACAAAGGGTCGAGGATCGCAAGGTGCACGCTCTAGGTCCAAGTCAATGAACTATCGCAAGATCAGGTGTTATAGGTATGACGAGTTGGGGCATCGAGTCAAAGATTGCCCATAGCTCAAAGATCCGATGAGAATTATTGCAGCAGCAGTCCAATGTAGCGATACAGAAGAAAGTGATAATATTCTTCTAGTATCTGATGAGGTATCTACTTCTTCCCTATAGTGGAGTTTAGATTTTATATGTTCGTATCATATTTATTGCAGAAAAAAGCTGTTTGACTCTCTAGAGAGCAGTGGGTACTGTTCATCTATCAGATAGATTGAGCTGTACGATCAAAGGTATTGAGACTATCAGCCTATAGACTCATGATGAAGCAGTAAAGAAATTAGACGAGGTCCGATACATACCCAATTTCAGGAGTAATCTAATTTCACTGAGTAGAATAGATTCAAGCAGCTACAGGTGGAGAGCTGATGATAGAATCCTGAAGATTTTTACGTAGTAGTAGGGTTGTTTTGAAGGAGAAGAGGTATGAAGGATATTATCTCTTGATAGGAAGCTCAGTGCAAGATAGAGCTTTAGGAGCCAGTGAGAGCTCAAAGTGAGGTGAAGCTTTAAGTACAGGTGGATTGGACACGAGATGGGAGACTTGGAAGGATGACAGACGATGTCGCAAGGTAAAATTTTTATTACCACAAAAGGCTATCTGTTAGATATATATCTTAGAAGCTAATATAGCAGAAATATTATAATAATTCTAGGACATATATTTATACTTAAATTATTAATTTATCCATAAAATAGATATTTTTTATCCATTTTTGTTTAATGTGCCCAATAATCAGTCTAAAAATTAATAAATTAGAAATGTATATTCTCAAGAGTTGAGACTTAGAGACATGTATGATTAATTCCTAAATAGTTTCTGATCGATGGATTATCATAAAGACGGTGACTGATCCAGTTAGATCGATATATGGATCACTTTCTTTGGGGTAAACGAGTCTCTAGTCTACAATGTGGGGACACCAAGCGAGAGTGCGGATGATTGTTAGAGAATATTGATATTGAGCATGATCAAACGAGAGATCATATGGATATCTACTTACTCATCAGTGATCTTCTCGATGCTGTAGTGGTGTGAGTAGTTCTTTGACATGCAGTGCCTCAGCTGCTTATAGTGAGGTTATTGTAACTTGACTGCATATAAATATGGTCACTTAGCCATTTGAGTCTTTTTAGTATATGTTGGCTACAATAGGTTCATTGTAGGAGTAGAAAGCATACCTAGATAGGATCTATCGATCTTAGTAGATAAGAAGTAGTTCTATGAGATTTGAGAAGCTAAGTCCTTAAGTTTATAGCCACAATAAGATGATTGATGGAAAGAAGTGTCCATCGGTATCATAATTTAGACTTGAGCTAATCAAATCTTTCATATGACAGATGTTAGGATTTGATAAATTTTCATAACCTCCATCTTATCAGAATTCATGATAAATGAACTGAATCATATAGTAACTACACTTAGAGATTTTAATCATTCTATTCTACTGGATTGCCACCACATACTGCTAGGCATCATTAGTAGATTATGAGAGCTTACTTGGATCATTCTGGATCAATGATCCTTGATGGATGAGAGTTGAAAATGTTCCAACCTATTGAAAGGTGTTTCGATGATCCTAAGATAGAGATCATGGTATATCTTACTATCAAACAGAATAGAATCTATGGGATCACACATAAAAAAGATTTGATCAGATCAAACAGTTGGATCATGATCAAATTATTAATATGATTGATAATTTGGATTAAGCTGTAAAAGTTACAAATATAAGATCAGCTAACAGTTAGCAAGGAGGATCTAATTATAATTGTTGTAATCCAACTTGATGAGATCAAGTTCTAAATAATTAAATCAGATTTAATTTATTTGGGCTTTACTTAGTTGAATCTAATTAGGCATCTGAATTTCATATTTGAGTTCAAATTTGATTGAGACTGAGTCTGGAATGAATTGAATTCAAATTGGATTCGAATTAAGCCTTAATTAAACTTGACTAGATAAATATGCAAGAGTCTCAATTTTACTAGGACTCTCTCTTTCTCCTCTTACAGTAGAAAGGAGGGGCGCACATCCCTCCTTTGGCATGCGACAAAAGGAAAAGAGGGCACCAACCTCTTCCCTGGGATTTTTTTTCTCCTTATTAGACTGGGTTGGATTGGTTCAAGTTTAAACTCATGCTCTTATCAGATAAAGTTTAAAAATAACTGAACTCTATCCCATCCCTTGGCCTCCATCTATAAAAGGATGGATTCTCTTGGGCGCATCGAAGCAATCAAGCTAGGGTTCCACCTTGTGCTGCCCCCTTGTCCTTCAATCATTCACATACCCAAACACCCCTTCTAGTCAGCCATATAGAGAGAGAAATCAGAGGGGGAGAGATCAGAAAAGGAGAGAAAAAGATGGAAAAGGAGTTCTTCCAATCCCTCTTGGTGTTCCTCCATTGCTGCGTGACAGTAGTGCGCATAGTTTCTGCAGATTTTCTTCTATGACAGTCAAAGAAAGAGAACAGATCCAAACCAGCAAAGCAGAGATTTGAAAGAGAGTTAGCATCTTGGTGGTCTCTGGTGCTTTCGATCTATTTCAGCCCTGTGTGGATACCTGTAGAGGCCGGATGCATATGCGGCTTCAACAAAACCTATAGACATTCCTAGATTCGATTTGAAGGAGTTTAGTGCTACAGATAGGTGATCTGATCACTAATTTTTTAGATTAATTTTATTTTAGATATTAGATATCCATGATTATTTTATTTTTCATCATATAAACTAAATCTGTAGGTATTAGATTTGATCTATGCATGCGGAGATTAAAAGTAGTTTTAATCTAACTTCCGCTGTGTGTTCAAAATAATTTTAAAAATTTTGTATGTATGATACCTCGAAATCCAATACTATCCTGAGTAGGCCTCAAGTTAGACAAGTCACAGCATGTGATGAAGATGGTATCGAAAGGCCTGGCTCGACTCCCATATTTATCAATCCATAAGCAACCAGATATTTGCACTAGGGCATGGGGAGAGATCATCCAGAAGCTTTCAAAGTTATATGGAGGCTAAATATTAAGTCTAGATGGAGATTGTTAAATTTTGGCACTTCGAAATTTGACCCACAGTAGAAAAATTCACAGCAAGAAAGCCTAATATGGAGAAGACTCACAGGCACGGCCCAAGCCACACATAGGCTTGCAGGCCCGCTAGCACCCACAGCCCGCAGCATGGCCCGCAGTGCGTAGGCCCATAGCACACGGCTCTAGCACACACGGCCCAGCATTCCACGCAGCCCAACATTCCACATGGCCCAATGCGGTCTACCGCATGTTCCACCATACGGTCCACCACATGGGAGTCCCAGTCCACATGCAGTGCACATGCAGTCCACCATGCGGAAGCATGGCACAGGTCCACGTGCAGTCCAAGAGGGTTCTCATGCGGTCCACGAGCAGTCTATACATGATCAATGAATGGATTTATGTGATCGGACAGCCATAGTTGCTTGCGGATGCAATCAGACAACCACAGACATGTGCAGGGTTGATCAGGTGGCCAGAAGGGTTTAGGAGTCCTAACTGGAGTCGATTTTAGGTCATTTTAAGTGGCCTAATGGCCTATGGGTAGATAGTAGCGGCTTGGTATGAGCAGAGAGCTAGCAACAGCAGAGAGGGTCTTTCATGGGGTTCTTTGAGAGCTTTATAAGGAAGGATCAAGAGTTTCTTGTTGAGAGAGAAGTTTATGAGAGTTGAGAGTATGTGATCTTTTCTTGTATTTTTTTTATAGTAAAGCTTGCTTGCCCCATGATGATAAGTCTTAGACTGATCTACATATCTGATTGTGTCCTTTTTATATCTCTTCTTCCTTCATGTTGTGGTATTGACATCATTATTTGGGTTAGCGATTTTGGATAAGGATCCATATTCTACACTCATGAGGGATTCCAATAAACAGTTTGTGAAAAAACTCTCTCAATCAAAAATTTCTTGAAGACACTTAGATGGTGAAAATACAGAATATTTTTTTAAGTGATTATAATCTCGACCAAGGCTAGTAATTCAATCTTGATCCTGTAAGTCTTCCATATTTTAATCGTTTAAGTAATTTAAAGTTACATCAATGGTATCAGAGCTTTACAGATTGTTTTCTACACTGTTGTTTGAATATTTTATATAATGGATTGAGCATGAAAATGATGTGAGCATGAGATTTTCTTGCGTATGAACATCAGGAATAGTAATGAACAAAACAATATATGATTCTGTGAGAATTTTTTTTTTAACTCTGTTGTGAATATGAATTTGTATGATGTATAGATTAAGAAATCATTCCGAAATCATAGTAAAACTCTCTTGGACATACCTCTCCTCATGCTTTTCCCTAATTTTTCTTTACTTCATTTTTCTCTACATCTTCTTCTAGAAAGAAAATTCACTCTTGTTTCTTCTTTATTTCTTCTGAAAACCAAAAAATTTTGAGTTGGAAAAACTTGGTTTGTTTTTTTGATTAACCCCATAGAATCGACATCATCCATGATTTCTTTTCTATTTTGAGACTAGGGTTTGGTTTTTGGGAGAAAATGAAAACGTTGTTTTAACTTTAAAATCTAGAAATAAAGAGAGAAATTTTTTGGGGATTGTGGTCTTCATTTTCTTGGATGTTTTGAAACGTAGTTCACTTCCACTCATTCTTGGAGTGGTTCATTCATTGCTTGTAAGATCATTGATGTCGAGCCTCATCGTAGCCATCTTGCCAGTGTCGAGCGACGAAGAGGAAAAGGGCTCTCACTCTCTCAGGTTTGCTTTGGAGTAGATAAGGAGTTAAGCCACGCCTTTAAAGGCGTGGCTGTTACAATTTTTTTTAATTCCAGTGGTTTTATGATGGTGGCTTTATTGAAGTGATTCAATATTTTGTTCATGAGTTGCATGTTAATCCCTGATATTTTTCCCTCATTCGTTGTAGAAAAAATATCGAGACGATCGCTTTTCTATTTAGGGTGCTAAGAGCCATTAGGACTGTGGCTCAGAAACAGAGTCAGGGAGATGGCTTATCAGCTATGCAATTATCGATGCATCCTAAACATGATGTGATCTCTCACATCAAAATAATAAATGAAAAAAATTAAGGAGCTCATTCATGCCGGATATATCATGGATGAGGCCCTAAAGTTAGTAGCTTTGTGCACCACCATAGGTGAACCATGGTTTTTGTGCCTAGCTGATATATATTTGATGAATGGGATCACTACATATGCCCAAGTTGTGTGGGTGTTTGTAAAAGAGTATATGACCATTAAAGCTATGAGGACCACTATTTATGAGCTAAGCCTCATCTACCGTACGAGTGATGGTACTGACCTTGAGATGTCAGGGATCCAAGGTGCAGTTACGAAAGTTCTTAAGGACATGGAGGAGACCATTCCTAGGAGGATAAGTGTCCTAAGGTGGCAAAACTGTTGATTGTTTTAGACTTCTTACTTCTAGTAGTTGAAGTAGTTTTTTTTTTGTTTAGAAACTCTATCTGATTTCTTAGTATTTGAATAGTTTAATGCTGTTTAATCAATGCGCTTTATTCTTGTAACTTTTTCTGACAATGTTAATAGTAGCTTATTTATTTGATTATTTTTATTAGAATTGTTACATTTAGTGGGAGTTCTTGTGTTGTTGATAGTATTTGGTATACTTAGAACAAGAACAGAATTTTTTGCATTATGAAACAATTTTAATGATAGGTAGATATTAGGATCACGAACGATGATTGAGAATTTAGTAAACTTTTAACTTCGTACCTTTTGTTGAATTATCATTATTTTTATTTGTATTTTGGCAAAAATAAATGTGTGTTAAATTGGCCATTAATATAGTATGATATCTCTTTATAGTGCTAAGACTTACAATAAATGGCTATGAAAAACATTATTGCTGACCTTAATAAAGGTGAGAAACTTAATGGCGAGAACTACAACATTCGGAGCTTCAAAATAGCTTGTGTTCTCGAGGAACAAGAGGTTCTAGAGGCCATTAATTATGCTCTAACTAACCTTGGTGAGGGTTCGTCAACTCAGCATAGGCATGTTGTGGAGACTTATTAAGCCTGGAAGAAGGCTAATACTACTATGCATGGCATACTGATAAGTTCTATGAATGATGACCTTGCATACAAATGCAAGGACTTTGGCACAACATATGAAATGTGAGTAGCTCTAAAGGAGAAATTTGGAAGCACCACTGTGACCAAGCTGAGATAGCTAACGATAAATTTTGACACCTATAAGATGCACTCCAATTATACTGTCAAATAGCATCTGAGAGAGATGTTGAAAATGATAAAGGAGCTCAAGTCAACTGGACATATCCTTACAAATGAGCAGCAGGTACAAGCTGTAATTCATTCTCTTCCGAAATCATGGGAGCACATGAAAGCCAATCTGACTCACAATGAAAGTATTAAGACTTTCGATGACGCTGCTCAACATGTAGAGCTAGAAGAAGAGTGGCTTGGTGCTGCAAAACTTTCTAGGCAAGCCTTTGTAGCTGAGTCGAGCTCCCACAAGGCTTATAGAAATAAGTGTAAGAAATTTTGGGACAAAAAAAAAGGGGAAAGAATGCTGGTCTAGGACCAAAGAGAAACAAGCCAAATCACAACAAAGGAAAGCGAGCTCGAAAGAAAAGGGACAAAAGCAAGTTGAAGTGTTACAACTATGGCAACTTGGGCCACTTTGCTCGTAAGTGCTCCAAGCCTAAGAAGATAACACTTATACCCACCTCTTCAAACATGCTTTATATTTCTAGTACTGTATTACTCACTGAATTTTATCCTTTGTGGATTGTAGATTCAGGAGCCACAGATCATGTAATGAGAGACTGAGGAGCATTTATTGAATACTATTGAATCTCTACTGATACGAAATGGATATATGTAGGAGATAACTCCAGAGTTGAAGTCAAGGGTATAGGCACATGCAAATTAAATTTGCATGGTGGCTGTACCTTATTCCTACATGATGTCCTATATATTCCTGTGATTTGATGAAATCTGGTCTCTGCTATTTCTCTATTAATTTTTAGTTACAAATTAAATTTCTCAAACATTGGTCTTATAATATATTATTGTACTATTTTTTATGGTGTTGGATACCTTTCTGATGGGTTTCTAATTTTGGATGGTGTAAATCATAACAATGATTGTTTTTCTTTATTTTCATCTTCTACTTCTGTTTGTGAAGATGTAAATATTTGGCATGATAGAATAAGACATATTAGGCAAGATCGAATGAATAAATTAGCTAGAGAGGACTTATCAGATTCTCTTACTAAAGTAGATTTGCTCATGTGTTAATCTTGTTTAGCTAGAAAAACAACTAGAAAATCTTTTGGGAAGGGTACTAGAGCCGAAAATCTATTGCAATTAATACATTTTGATATATATGGGCCAATAAATATGAGGGTGAGACATGGTGCCTCATATTTCATTAGATTTATAGATGATTTTATCTGTTATGATCATATTTATTTGATTTATCATAATTCCAAGGCACTAGAGTACTTTAGACTTTATCTAAGTGAGATTGAAAATCAACTAGATAAGAAAATCAAAACTTTGAGAACTCACCGGGGAAGGAAATATCTATCTGAACAGTTTAAGGAGCTGTGTATTGATAAAAAGATAACTAGATAGTTAACTATTCTTAGTACTCCACAACAAAATGGGGTTGCTGAACGAAGGAATAGAATCCTTTTAGAAATAGTTGGATCCATGATGGCACAAGCAAATCTTTCGATTTCATATCAGGAGATACTTTGCTTACAATTGCCTATATACTTAACCATGTATCCTCTAAATCTGTCCCGACCACACCTTATGAACTATAGATGGATAGAAAATCTAACTTAAGTTCTTTAAAACCTTGGAGGTATGCTACTTATGTTCACTACTCTTCTAGTAAGTATGAAAAATTGGGTCCGAGAGGAAAGAAAAAGTATCTTCATAAGATACTCAAAATACTTGAAAGGGTATGTTTTCTTAGGTGAACAAGTTGATGAAAGCGTGACAGAATTTGAGTCACATGATGCCATATTTTTAGAAGACGTTTATCATAGTAGGGTTGAAGTATGAAAGATGGATATACTTTATGAGTAGAGGATCCCGACTTCACTTATCTTTCGAGGCACAAATTGATTTTTCTCAACCTCTTGAATCGAGTGAGAGTAAAGAACCTCTTGAGGTAGTAAGAGAGCTGCCTTTATCTCCTGAATTAAGTGGGAGGGAATCTCTCGAGGCTATGAAAGAAATGCCTTAACCTCCTGAGCCAAGTGGGGGAGGTAAAAGGAAAATCATTCCCCATCGATGTTTCGAGTTTAAAGGGGAAGCTTTGATCATAATGCCTCAGGATGATGAGGAATCTCAAATTGTACACGAGGCTCTTTTATGTCTTACAAAGAAAAATGGAAAAAAGTATTGGAAGAGGAAATAGATTCCATGAAGGTTAATCAAGTTTGGAAACTTGTTGACCTTCCGCTTGACCGTAAGGTAATTGGAAACAAGTGGGTTCTCAAAATCAAAAGAAAGATCAATGGATCTATAGAGATATATAAGGCTCGGTTAGTAGCAAAAGGCTATAATAAACAGAAAGGTATAGACTTTGAAGAAATCTTCTCGCCAGTAGTAAGGTTTACATCGATTCATCTTATTCTAGCCATAGTAGTCCAACTGAACTTAGAGTTACACCAAATAGACATTAAGACAGCGTTCTTAAATAGTAAACTAGATGAAGAGATCTACATAGAACAACCTATAGGTTTCGGTATTAAAAGCCAAGAGTGCAAGGTCTATAAATTACAAAGATCTATATATGGCCTTAAATAGTCATCTAGACAGTGGTATTTGAGACTTCACAAGGTTATAATCTCTTATGACTTCAAAATGATTGAAGAGGACCACTGTGTTTATAAAAAATGGTCCAAGGGCAAATTCATAAGTTTATCACTCTATGTAGATGATATTATATTGGCTAGAAATGATGAGTCACTCCAATCTATGAAAAATTGATTATCACTAAATTTTAAGATGAAAGATATGAGAGAAGTAGATTTTATGCTTGGTGTTAAAATCTATAGAGATCGTTCAAGGAAGCTTATAGCTCTCTCACAAGAGCCATATATTAAAAAGATTCTTGAATGATTTAATATGTTGAATTGTAATCTCATAGACATTCTGATCAGAAAAGAAGAAACTTTAAACCTCACTGTGTCCAAAGACTTCACAAGAGATAGAAGTCATGTCCAAACTACCATATTTCAGTGTAGTGGAAAATTTGATGCATGCAATAATGTGTACACAGCCAGACATTTGTTATGCCATTGATCTTATAAGTTGGTATCAATCAAACCCTGAACTTAAACACTGGAAAGCTATCAAGAGAATGCTGAGATACCTGAAAGGCACCAGGATTATTGTCTTTGTTATCAGGATCTGATTTGCAATTAAAAGGTTATACTAATGCTGATTATGGGGGAGACCTAGATGAATGCAAATTAACATCAGGGTATATATTCTTACTAAACAATGGCACCATATCTTGGAGTAGCAAGAAACAAACTTGTATAGTTTTGTCCATAATAAAAGCGAAATTTATAGCATATTCTACTGGGATACAAGAAGCGGTTTGGTTGCGATATTTTTTTTGAGAATTTAGGAATGAGAAATGACAGTGAAGGACCCATGACTATGAATTGTGGTAGTCAAGTGGCTATTACCTTCATTAAAGATCCTAAATGTCATAGTCGTACCAAATATATTGATACCAAATATAACTTTGTAAGAGACATCATTGCATAAAAGAAAGTGAATGTGCAATATATTTCTATGCATGATATGATAGCTAACCCCCTGATGAAACCAATAGCTAGGGAGGTATTTTTGGGACATGTGAGATCCCTAGGTCTACGTAGAACATGATCTTGTTGTACCACACACACACACACACACATATATATATATATATATATATATATATATATATATATTTGATACTTTGTGTATTAATCACATTTCATAAATGAATGTTGATGTGTTATTCAATTTGTGCCCATGATTTATCTAGTTGAGAATGCTTAACTTTAACACACACATTGTGTACCGAGTACACGTGAGAAAAGTATATCTAATAGGCATAAGATTGACCTTCTCATACAGGCAATTGCTTTTGATATTATAAAAAATGTGCAGAGATGAGACTTCAATCCTCGATATTATGTAAAGTCACCTTGATAATGATTCAAGATGGGGTCATTCAAGTACATTTTATGACCAAAATGGATGTCCCCACTGTCCATATTAGCCTATTAGTCACCAAACATGAATTCTCAAATTTTGATTAATTATAAGGAAAATTTAGGTTAGATATTGAGATGTATTTGAACTCAAGTCTGTACAGTGTTATTATTAAGAATTTAATGACACGCTCTCTTCGGAAGAGGAAGAATACAGTAGCATATGTTTTATACCACATGTGCTTAAGCGACCAACAAAGAAAGTGAGAGAATGGATCTCTGCTTCTTCACTGTGTGAGATCCTTGAGGTTTATAAAACCATAGTACCCTTTATGACTTTTGATTATTTGCTACTTTAGCATGTCGCCGATGGTCATGAGAGATTTGACTTTATGGGCATGTCTAGGAAAGCAATTGAATTGAGATCAAGAGATTCAAGTATAAAATAAATAATATTTTTTTTACATCCTGAGATATGTTTACTAGTCGACCAATTATGTCATCTATAATAGACAAGGGCATAATTGTAAATATTAAATAAAGAAAGTCTAGTATACTCTTTATAAGAATATGTCATTTTCGAAAATGATGGATCAGATATACTTAGATCGATGTAACAAAATAAATCTGAGGTATAGCAAGATAAAATACTATAAGAAAATAATATTTTTGCGATCGATTTTGTGATCAATTTTTTTTATCAAATTTGTGATCGATCTTGCAATCGATTCTTGGATAAATATTAACATAGAGATTGACAAAAAAATTGACTACCAAATTTTTCATCAGAAGGTGTCCGAATAATTTATGATTGATTTTATGATCAATTTATTGAATAAAAAAATAAATTTATAAAAAAAATATTTTTTTAATATTTTTACAATCAAAAAATTGATCACAAAATATTTTAATTATTTATTTTTATTTCTAAATAATCTTTCGATTGATTTTTTGATTGCAACATTTTTTTACTATTTAAAAATTTTTGTGATCAATTTTTGGTTGCAAAATGGTTATTAATTTCCAACATATTTCATTTTTTTTAAATTATAAATAAATTTTACAATCAATTTTTTTTATCACAAATGTTTTTAATAGTTTGTAATCGATTAATTGGTCATAAAGGTTTTTAATTATATTTTTAATTTAAATATATTTATGTTTGATTTTTGATTGTAAAATTTTAAAAAAATTTATGACCAAAAAATTGATTGCAAAATTTTTGAACTACTTTTTAAATCTATAAGTAAATTTGTGATCAATTTTTTTATTGCAATTTTTTTATAATTTACAATTGATAAATCAATCACAAAAAATTTATTTATTTTTTAATTTAAATATATTTATGATCAATTTTTTGGTTGTAAAATATCAAAAAATTTGCAACTAAAAAATTGATCAAAAAATTTTTAAATTATTTTTTTAATCTATAACTAAATTTGAGACTAATTTTTTAGTTATAAAATTTAAAAAAATTATAATTAAAATATCAATCACAAATTTGAATTCTAAAAAAAAATGATACCTTTATTTATTCTAAATAAAATTAAATGAGAATAATTTTAAAAAATATTTTAATTTAAAAAATTAATTTCAAATTATATTTTTTTTTAAAAATCAGTTTAGCAATCGATATATTCGTTGCTAAATTTTACTTATAAAACTATCCCAAAACCCTATCTTCTCCTCTCCAACCCTAACCGCCGCACTCGAACCCCCTCTTCTCCTCGCCAGCCCTGGTTGGTGTGCCTGAACCCTAGCCACCATCCCCTCTCCGACCCACCCACTCGTGATGGCCCCTCCTCTCCTCTTCAATGACCGCATTCCCTCCTCCCCTCTTCACTCCAGCAGCCTTAAGCATAGTGCTACCTCCCTCTCCTTGACGCCACTTGTTAGATGTATGTCCTAAAAGTTAATATGGCTGATACATTGTAATATCTCTAGGATATAATTTTATACTTAATACATTGATTTGATCAATAAAAGGATAAATTTATTATTCATTCAAGAGTGATGTATCCTTGAATCATCCATAAAATTAGTTTTGATACATATTCTCAAAGTATTAAGAATTAGAGATATATATTTAATTTTTAAATACTCTCGATCATAGGATCATCATGAGGATGGTGATCAATCCTGATAGACTGACGCACAGATCACTTTCTTTAAGATACATGAGTTTCTGGTCTACAGTATAGGGACACTAGACGATGAGTGTGAGTAGTTGTTAGAGAATAACAGTACTGAGCATGACCATACGAGAGATCACTTGGATTTCTACTCGATTGTCTGTGATCATCTCGTTGCTGTAGTTGTGTGAATAATATTTTGATCTGAGATTATACTACTGTCTATAGTGAGGCTGCTGAAGTTTAACTGACACATAAACATGGGTCTTAATGAGCCATTGCAGTGAATGTTGGTGACAGTTAGTCCACTATAAGGGTAGGGTGCACATCAAGATGGGATCTATCAACCTTGATAGAAAGGAGTAGTCCGATAGAATTTGAGAAGCTAAGTCCGAAAATCTATGGTCACAGTAGTGTGATTGATGAAAAAGAGTTTTCATAGAAGTCATAACTAGATTTGAGCAAATAGAATCTATCATATGACTGATGACGAGGTTTGATAATTTATCCATGATCTGCCATCAAGTTGGGACTCACGATAGAGAGACTGAATCACACGTTAACTACATCTAGAGGTTCATTTCAGTTCTACTGGATTGCCACTACATACTATTAGGTGTCACTGGTAGATTGTGAGAGCTCACTAGGGTTGTTCTGGATCGATAATCTTTGATGTGTTAGAGTAGAATTATTCTGACCCATTGAAAAGAGATTCAATGACACTTTGATAGAGATCATTGTATATCTCACTACCAGATAGAATTGAACCTATGGGGTCACACAACAAAGGGATTAGGCTCAAAATTAGTAATTGAGCTTATGAAGTATCAATTGAGCTTATGAAATATCAATTGGATTTAGAAAAATCCGATTGAGTTCAAAATAACCTTGTTAGCACATGGTTGGATCTAATTTTTTTCTATTGGGATTACTTATTTGATAAGATAATTCAAACTTAATTATCTGCTAATAATCTACATAAATAAGATTTATGAGACTCCAATTGTTGGGTGTCTAAGGTTATGAATCAATTAAATTAGGGTGCAAGTTTCTAATTAATTTTTCTTGATAGTTATTATAGGGTGCCACCTTGATTTGATCAAGTTGGGCATGCCCTATGATTAGAGGGCTTATTAATCTGATTTGGGGCATCCCTTGGGTGCAAAAGAGGGCGTGTTTAATAGGTGCAAGGGCTCCAAGAGTTGCATATAATTGGATTCCTAATGTAAGTTAAATAACTTAAGTTATTAGAAAATTCAATGCAAGTAGGACTTGTATTATGAGATTGAATAGGATTCAATCCTCATGTCTATTTAAAGGGACCTCTCCTAAGATCCCTAAAGCATCCAAACCAACAGCCTCTCACGCCTAAGAGACATCCCCATGCCCTCTCTTCCTCTCCCTTCTCCTTCTCCCTTGGGCATCCCACACGCCCCCACACTTGGGACATCCCAAGTCCATCACGCCCAAGGCTGTTGGGTGTCCCATCTATTACTCGTTGCTGGCAGTTTTATAGCAGCACAAAGTAAGGAGAAAGATTAGAGAAGAGGAGAAGAAGAAGATCAAGAAAAGATATCAAGTGTTGATTGTGATCCAGGCTTCGTTCAGATTCAGCAGGTTGAATTTTTTTAGAAAAAAAAAATCAAATTTTAGAGGACTGTTCCAGGCTGATCCTGAGTGGATACTCATAGAAGTTGGATACTTGTATGGCTAGAAAAAATTTCTTCTCTTTCAGATCCAGATTAGAAGAAAAAGATTGTGAAATAGATATGTGAATTGATCACAATCTGAATTTCAGCATATGTCAATTTCAGCACATAAATCAGATCCTTATGGTTTTATGTTTTTATACATGCATGATTCAGATTAAAAGTATTTTAATCTTATATTTCATTATGGTGTTTAGAAAATAAAATTTTGAAACACACATGCATGCCAATAGTGAATTTTAAGCATAGTTGGACCCCCACTGATCTCCACTTACCTGATCAATTTGAAAAATTGGGTCTTAAATTGGGTTGCTTGGTTATTTGGTTTAGCCCATGCTAATTAGATCGATCATATGATGATTGATTAGATGAGACCTAAACCTAAACCTCCCCATAAATATTAAGTCCATAGGTCTTCCATCATTGTAGATGTGCGGGCGTGCTACCGGCGTGGATTATTCTCGGCTGGTCATAGTGGTTTAGTTACATCGAAAATACGCAATCACTCTATTAGGCAAATGTTGCTCCAGGATAAAGATGGGATTGGGCCCAATAACTATTAGGTGAGAGACCCAATGACGGCCTTACACCTACTTGTGAACAGTGGGTCGAGCTTAACTAAGAAGTGTAGGCAATAACTGTTAAGTGAATCCTCATGACTTAGAGACCCAATCATTACAACATGCTTAAAGAAGCATCTAGGTAAAAAGTTGCCTATGCATCAGTGTGCATGTTACCAATAACTATTAGGTGAGATGCATGTCATCGGTGGGACTGCAGCACCCACTAGAAATCTTTTGTTGTATTAGGATTTTCATTTTTTTTTTGAAAAGTGAAGGGATCCGATAAATTAGTGAGAGTCATTGTTTGCATCTTAAAGTCTCTAGAAGTAAATAAAATCATTAAGTATAAAAGTCTAACTTGAATATCTACTCTCGTAGTTAAACAATGTCAGCCTCAAATCCTCTAGCCCGCATCTTTGAAACCAATTGTTTGACTGGTACTAATTACAAAGACTGGCTCAGAAACCTCAGGATTATCCTAACCTCCAAAAATCTAGGTCATGTACTCAATCAGAAATCCATAGTGCTACTAAACCGTCCTACTGCTGAGCAAAGGGCTGTTTTTGAGAAGTGGACGGATGAAGATAGTCGGGTTAAGTGTTATGTGCTGGCATCTATGTCAAACGAGTTGCAAAGCCAGCATGAGCATATGTCCATTGTTAGGACTATAATCACTCACCTGCAAGAGTTGTATGGTGAGCAGAGCCGCATAGCGTGCTTCGAGATGTCCAAAAGACTCTTGAATCTAAAGATACATGAAGGACAGTCAATCCATGAGCACTGTATGATAGTAATCAAGGACATTGAGGAGCTTGGGAAGCTCGGGTTAGAAATACAAAAGAAATTGCAGATGAATCTGATCCTTCGATCCCTTATAAGTTTATATAGTCAATTTATTATAAATTTTCATATGAACAAGCTCGATTGCACTATACCCGAACTGGTCAACATGTTGGTCACTACGGAGGAAATCTTGAAAAGTTCAAGGGGCACTGTTCTCACTGTGGAGTGAACTTCTTTCAAGAGAAAGTCTACTGAAAAGAAGAAGGCTAAATCCGCTAAGAAGCGAAAAAAAAGGAATAGGCCAAAGAAAGAAGTTCCTAGCAAGATCGAAGCAAAGGAAAAGTATTTCTACTAGAGGAGGAACTGTCCAAAATACTTGGAAAGCCTAAAGATCAAAAAGGATGATAAACCTTTCGAAGGTATGCTTGTAATTGAATCTAACCTTATAGTTTCTTCTACTTCTAGTTGGATATTAGATTCTGGCTCGAGTGCTCATATATGTACCTCAATGCAGGGTCTGATAGAAAGTAAGAGGTTGAGGAAAGGTGACATGATCCTTTGGATCGACAATAGAGCAAAGATTGCTGCAGAGACTGTTGGTACTTATCCTCCTCGATTATCGTCTAATGTTAGATTAGATTTAAAGGACTATTATTATGTTCCTGTAGCTAGTCAAAATTTGATTTTTGTATCTGTGCTAGTACAGGAAGGTTTTAAAATTTATTTTGATAAAGATTTTTATTCTATTTATTTACAAAATAAATTGGTTGCATGAGGTCTTTTAATTGACAGTCTTTATCACTTATATGTTAATGCGAATGTGAACCTATATGAGCAAATAGTGAGTATCATAGGCCAAAAGAGACCTAGAGATAAAATTAACCAGATGTATTTGTAGCACCATAAACTAGGTCATATTGGAGAGGATGGGATAAACAGACTGAAAAAGGATGGGATCCTTCGCTCTCTTGACCCAAAGTCGTATTCAGCTTGCGAATACTACCTTCGAGGAAAAATGGGCAACATACCCTTTATAGGACATGGGGAGAGGGCCACTGAGTTACTCGTCCTGGTACACACCGATGTGTGTAGGCCATTTGATGTGCAGGTCAGAGATGGTTATACCTACTTTATTATCTTTATCGATGATTTGTCTAGGTACGAATATGTGTATCTGATAAAATACAAGTCTGAGGTCTTTGAAAGGTTCAAGGAATTCAGATATGAAGTACAAAAATAAACTGATAAATCCATTAAGATTCTTTGATCCAATCAAGGAGGTGAATACCTTGTCAAAAATTTTTGGGATATCTTAAGGACAATGGCATAGTTTTTCAATGGATGCCTTTTGGAACACCTTAGCTCAACGAGGTATCCGAAAGGAGGAACAGGAGCTTATTGGATATCATCAGGTCCATGATGAGCTTCACTAATCTATCCTTATATCTTTGGGGACATGCCTTGTTAACCGCAATTCACTTGTTGAATAGGGTTCCATCAAAGTTCGTTCCTACCATACCGTATGAGATATAGTTCGGTAAGAAATCAAGTCTAGGATATCTTAAGACTTGGGGATGTCCGGCCTATGTCAAGTGATAGATGATGGATAAATTAGAGGATAGATCTATTATATCTCTCTTTATAGGGTATCCTAAAGAATTCATGGGATACTACTACTTTCCATATGACTACAATGTGATTGTGAGTCGAAACGTTATGTTCCTAGAAAAATAGTTTATCTAGGATGGTAGCAGTGGGAGGTTAGTTGAGCTCGAAGAAAAGGTCTCTGAAGAGCCAAGAGCTATAGATCTTCAGGAACCCATTATCTATGAGCTAGTAGTAGACGTTCCTCAACCATCTCGTAGATCTAGTAGGATCTCCCGACCTTTTGAGAGATACATGGGTATGTTTATGGAGGAAGTAAAGAAAATATTCCTTATGGGAGATAGGAGTCATAGTGATGACCCTACCACTTTTGATGAGGTGATGTCTGACATCGATTCTGAGAAATAGTTAGATGCTATGAAGTCAAAAATTGACTCAATGTACTCGAACTAAGTCTGGACTTTAGTGGATTCACCTGAGGGTATTGTACCTATTAGGTATAAATGGATCTATAAAAGGAAGATAGGTGCCGATGGTAAGGTAAAGATCTTTAAAGCTAGGCTTGTGGCTAAAGATTATAGTTAGCATGAGAGCATTAACTATCTGAAAATTTTCTTGCCCGTAGCCATGCTGAAATCCATCCGCACCCTGCTTGCTGTTGCAGCTTACTATGATTATGAAATTTGACAGATGGATATGAAAATTACTTTCCTAAATAGATATTCTAAGAAAGATATCTATATAGAGAAGTTTATGGGTTTCACGTCTGGTGAAAGTGATCACAGAGTCTGCAAGCTGAAAAAGTCTATATATAGATTAAAGCAAGATTCTCAGCATTGGAACCATCATTTTGATAAGGCAATCAAATTATTTGATTTCATCAAAAATGAAGAGGAACCATGTGTATATAAAAAGATCAGTGGGAGTACGATAATATTTTTCGTATTGTATGTGGATGATATTCTCCTCATTGGGAATGATATTCCCATACTAACCACGATCAAAAGATGGTTGTCTAAGGAATTCTCCATAAAAGACCTAGAGGATGCATCCTATATTCTCAGAATAAAGGTCTATAGGGATAGATCTAAACAGATGTTAGGTCTATCACAAAAGTTGTACATAGAGAAAGTGCTGAAGAGGTTTAGCATGAAAAACTTCAAAAGAAGACTTTTACATCTTAGACATGGTATTAGTCTCTCCAAGATGATGTGTCTGACCACATCTGAGGAGGTACAATGCATGAGTAGAATTTTTTATGCCTCGGTAATAGGGAGCCTCATGTATGCCATGCTATGTACTTGACCTGAAACTGCCCTTACTGTGAGTGTTATGAGCATGTATCAGTCAAATCTAGATGAGAAGCACTGGATAGCTATGAAGAATATCCTTAAGTACTTAAGAAGGACTAAGGATTTGTTCTTGATCTTTGGAGGAAACTTTGAGTTGCGAGTCGAAGGGTATATTGACTCAAATTTCATGTCTGATTCTGATAATAAAAAGTCTATGTCAGGATATGTGTTCATTTGCAATGGTGGCACAGTCAGCTGAAAGAGTTTTAAGCAACCCATCATAACGGATTTAACCATGGAGGCTGAGTATGTCGTTGCTTCGGATGCTGCAAAGGAAGGCTTCTAGTTCAAAAAGTTTATTGCTGAACTTCGGGTTATGATATCAGATGCCATATCACTATACTTCGACAATAATGGAGCCATAGTACTTTCTAAGGAGTCGAGATCTCATCAGAAATCGAAGCACACCGAGTGATGATATCACATCATACGCGACTATCTCAAAAATAAATATATCAAGGTACGAAAAGTAGACTCTGCAGATAACATGACAGACCCGTTGACTAAGCAGTTGAGCCAACAAAAAAATAAAAGTCCACCTTGAGAAGATGGGACTTAGATTTGTAGCCAATTGACTTTAGTCCAAGTGGAAGATTGTTAGATGTATGTTTTAGAAGCTAATATGGCTGACACATTGTAATATTTTTAAGACATAATTTTTTACTTAATACATTGATTTGATTAATAAAAAAATAAATTTATTATTAAATCAAGAGTGATGTGTCCTTGAATCATCCATAAAATTATTTTCGATATATATTCTCAAGGTATTGAGAATTAGAGACATGTATTTAATTCCTAAATGCTTCCAGTCATAGGATCATCATAAGGATAGTGATCGATCTAGATAGACTGGCGCACAGATCACTTCTTTCAGGATAGATGAGTCTCTGGTCTACAGTATAGGAACACTGGATGATAAGTGCGGATAGTTGTTAGAGAACAACTAGTACTAAGCATGACCATACAAGAGATCACTTGGATTTCTACTCGATTGTTAGTGATCATCTCGATGTTGTAGTTGTGTGAATTATTCTTTGATCTGAGATTGTACTACTATCCGTAGTGAGGTTGCTGGAGTTTGACTGACATATAAACATGGATCTCAGTGAGCCCTTGTAGTGAAAGTTGGCGACAGTTGGTCCACTGTAGGGATAGGATGCACATCAAGATGGGATCTATCAATCTTAGTAGAAAAGAGTAGTTCTATAGGATTTGAGAAACTAAGTCCAAAAATCTGTGACCATAATAGTATGATTGATGGAAAAGAGTTTTCATAGAAATCACAACTGGACTTGAGCTAATCGAATCTATCATATGACTGATGATGAGATTTGATGATTTATCCATGACCTACCATCAAGTCGGGACTCACGATAGAGAGACTGAATCATACGTTAACTATACTTAGAGATTCATTTCAGTTTTACTGGATTGTCACTACATGCTGCTAGGTGTCACTGATGGATTGTGAGAGCTCACTAGGGTTATTTTGGATCGACAATCTTTGATGAGTTAGAGTGAAATTATTTCGATCCATTGAAAAAAGTTTCAATGATACTTTGATAAAGATCATTGTATATCTCACTACCAGATAGAATTAAATTTATGGGGTTACACAATAAAGAGATTAGACCTGAAGTTAGTAATTGAGCTTATGAAGTATCAATCGAGTTTAGAGAAATCCGATTGGGTTCAAGGTAACCTTGTTAGCACTTGGTTGGACCCAATTTCTCTTTTCATTGGGATTACTTATTTGATAAGATAATTCAAACTTAATTACCTGCTAATAACCTACATGAATAAGATTCATGAGACTCCAATTATTGGGTGTCTAAGGTTATGGATCAATTAAATTAGGATGCAAGTTCTTAATTAATTTTTTTTGATAGTTATTATAGGGTGCCACCTTGATTTGATCAAGTTGGGCGTATCCTATGATTAGAGGGTTTATTATTCTGATTTGGGGCATTCTTTGGGTGCAAAAGAGGGTGTGTTTAATGGGTGCAAGGGCTCCAAGAGTTGGCGCCTAATTGGATTCCTAATGTAAGTTAAATTACTTAAGTTATTAAGAAATCCAATGCAAGTAGAACTTGTATTATGAGATTAAATAGGATTCAATCCTTATGTTTATTTAAAGGAATCTCCTCTAAGATCTCTGAAGTATCCAAACCAGCAGCCCCTCATACCTAAGAGACCTCCCCATGCCCTCTCTTCCTCTCCCTTCTCCTTCTCTCTTGGGCGTCCCATACGCCCCCACACTTGGGACGTCCCAAGTCCATCACGCCCAAGGCTGTTGGGCATCCAATCTATTGCTGGTTGCTGGCAGTTTTAAAGCAGCACAAAGCAAGGAGAAAGGTTAGAGAAGAGAAAAAGAAGAAGATCAAGAAAAGAGATCAAGTGTTGATCGTGATCCAGGTTTATTTCAGATTTAGCAGGCTAAATTTTCTTAGAGAAAAAAATTTAAATTCTAGAGGACTGTTCCAGACTAATCCCGAGTGGATATTTGTAGAGGTCGGATACTTGTACAGTTAAAAAAAAAATTTTCTCTTTCAGATCCAAATTAGAAGAAAAAGATTATGAAATATATATGTAAGTTGATCACAATCTGAATTTCAGCATATGTCAATTTCAGCACATGAATAGATCCTTGTGGTTTTATATTTTTATGTATGCATAATTTAGATTAAAAATATTTTAATTTTATATTCTACTATAATATTTAAAAAATAAAATTTTGAAATATACATGTATGACCCAAATCTCGAACTCCAACACCACCTACCCACCTCACCATGCCGCCCCCTCCCCCTAGCCCGCTCACCTGTGGTAGCCTCCCCCCCAACCAGAACCCTTTTCTCCTCACTAACCTTAGCTGTCACCCCCGAACCCTAACCTTCGCCCCCTCCTCAGCCCGCCCACCCGCGACAGTCCCCCTCCCCTTTTCAACGGCCACTTCCCCCCTCCCCTCTTGCCTCTCGCAGCCCTAAGCGCCATGCATCGCACTGCCTCACCACGCCGCCCCCTCCCTCCCCTCCCCAACGACAGCTGCCCCCCCTCTCCATGACATCGGTGCTTGAAGCCATTCATCTGAGCTGAGGTGGATCTTCTAGCATACTGTGTTTGAAGTAATTGTCTCTGGTTATATTGTTAGATAATGAGAAGAAGAAATTTATTTCTAGTGTCTCCTAAAGTAATGATGGATGTTTTTTTTCGTTGTCTAAAATGTTTATGCTACATTCTTTTTATATATACTCCTATCTTAGAATCTACTATATTTTCTGCAAGAGCTATTTTTGCTCCTCCCAATATTTTAAGTGGTGAATGAATTAGTTTCTTTTTTGATGTATTTTTATATTTTTTGATGCTCTTTTATGTATGAATAACATGTTTCTTCTATCATATATAATATACTAACTGGATTTGTAGCCAGTTATCTGTTGGATAGCAGCTCTAATTGAGAATATTTTGCATGTAGACTTTGTTAGTGCTAGTTCATTATCATTTTTATTAATAAATTATTTACATATTTATCTATTTTTGCCTATTTGATCCACTATTACTATTTTGCAATTCAAGTCCTCAATTTTCAATTCAAGTCCCTAAACCCTAAAACCTAAATCCTAAAACCCTAAATCCTAAATTAGCTAATGATATTTTTTTTCTTTTGTTTTCATAAACTGTTATTCAATAAAGAAGACTTCTTGTGTTATATTATATTATATTAAATCCAAAAATATAATACTATATTAATTAAAATCTAAGCTATGTTCATCTCAATTGAGTTGAGGTTATTGTATGTTGATTGCATGACGTAGATTGATTTTAACATTCGTATAGGTTATAGATGATTTAACATTGTTGTAATTGTATGATTGTATTTTATTATATCACAAAATATAGATATCCACCATCATCGTAGTTGGATGTATATTAAGACTTTTATCGGGTTGAAAGGGATATACTAATATTTTTTTAAGAGGGGTGGAAGAATTTATTTCTTTTGCATGCCAACAATCATAGTTTTTAAGCCATAAAAAAAATAGATGTCCTTGTTTCAAGTACAAAAACTAAAAGTATTTAAGTCCTAATGAAATGAAGATTGATCTTTATGAAAAAAGGTTTGTACCTAATTATTGGTATTGGACACCACATGGAGAGAGTGATTCTCGTGTGGGTGGGATGTTTGATATGTATTCAAATACTTCTAATAGTTCATCATTGGGTAATGATGAACAGCATAATAGATATCGAAATATAATTTTTGATACTATTGGCCCAGAGTTTGGATTTCGTTATGAACAAAATATGGAGGAGCCTCCGAATATGGATGCTCAAAAGTTTTATGATATGTTACATACAGTTCAACAACTATCATGCTCGAGATATAATGATCACTCTGAGTTATCTATTGCTGTTAGATTATTAAGTATCAAATCGGAGAAAAATATTTTTCAAAGATCTTTTGATCAAATAGTAGGACTTATGAAAGAGACACATCCTCTTGATAATATAATCTCCTACGATTTTTATAGAATGAAAAAATTAGTGTCCAAACTTAGCCTCATTGCTCAAAAAATAGACTGTTACATTAATGGTTGTATGTTATATTATGGTGAAAACAAAGAAGATAAGGAATGTAAATTTTGCGGTACAGCTTGTTATAAAATACAGAGGATTGTTAACAGATAATATAAAAAGAAATTTATGAAAAGAATGTATTATTTATCCCTCATTCTTAGGTTAAAGAAATTGTATGCTTCTATAAGTTTTGCTCCATATATGAGATGGCACTATGAGAATAGATGTGAGTCAGGGGTGTTGTGTCACTGATTGTAACCTGATTTTGCAAGTGAACCATAAAATATCAGGTTAGGCTTATGTGCTAATTTTTCCTGATGATAATCCATACTAAATGGATATTGAAGGGACTGGCTCCACTGATTGTTATGTCCTCTTTTTCTTCTATCCATATGATATCTTAAAGTTGATGGATGTCGATGGATTTTGCTTGCTATATTTTTATGGTTGTCTTTTTATTTTTTCTGATAATGATTCAAACTTAATTAATGGATATTGAAGGGAATGGCTTCACATATTGCTATGGGCTCTTTTTCTTGTTTCCATATTAAAGTCGATAGGTGTCGATGGGTTTTGCTTTCTACATTCTTATGTTTGTCTTCTTATTTTCTCTAATTATAATCTAAACTTAATTAATGAATATTGAAAGGAGTGGCTCCATAGATTGCTATGGCCTCTTTTTTTAATTCCCATATGATGTGCGAAAGCTGATGGATGCCGTTGAATTTTATTTTTAGCTTATAGTAGTGGAGTTTTTATAATCGAAAGTAAAAATGATACTCTTTTATTACCTCATTGGCTCTATATATTATGTTCGTATCACTTCAATTGCTGCAGATAATACTTTGGAAGGTATGTTGGCTGAGCTGCCTAACAAATTTAAAGGCAGTCCATGATTATGATATATTTGACACGAGATATGCTAAACAAGTGATACATTTGGCATGAGATATACTATGAACTCTTTTTCTTGTTCTCATATGATGTTTTAAAGCTGATAGATGTCGATGGATTTTACTTACTATATTCTTATGGTTGGCTTCTTATTTTTTTTGATGAAGATCCAAACTTAATTAATGGATATTGAAGGAAATAGTTCCACAGATTGCTATGGGCTCTTTTTTTGTTTTCATCTGATGTCTAAAATCTGATGGATGCCAATAGATTTTGATTGCTATATTATTACGATTGCCTTCTTATTTTTTCTAATAATGATCCAAACTAAATGGATATAGATAGGACTAGCTTCACTGATTGCTATAGCCTCTTTTTCTTCTTTCCATATGTATCTTAAAGCTGATGGATATTGATGGATTTTAATTGTTATATTCTTATGGTTGTCTTCTTATTTTTTATGATGATAATCCACACTTTGGTCTATTATGCTTTTGTTGCTTTCTGTTTCAAATCTATATTATTTATTTTTATAATTTGCAGGTTATGTGATTGTCGCTCTTGTATTTTATATTTATTATGATGGGATTTGAGTATATTTTGATCATTTTTATATTAGACTCTATTATTCAAGATATGTTGGTTGGTTTTATATGATGGATGCTTGATGACATTGCTTGGTTCTATTATCTTTCAGTAAATTTATAGATATTGTAATAGAAAAAAAATTAATGACTTCAGATTTTTTTTTTTGCTGATTCAACTTTAGCGATCGATTTTATGATCAATTTTTTAGTAAAAAATATTTTAATCAAGTTCGGGATCGATTTTGCGATCGATATTCATGTCGATTTTAATTTAATAATTTTTAACAAATTTTAGCAATTGATATTTTAATTAAAAAGTTAAAAATAATTAGCGATTGATTTTGTGATCGATTTTGTTAGTAAAAAATATTTTAATAAAATTAGCGATCGATTTTCTAGTTGATTTTAATTTAATAATTTTTAATAAACTTTAGCAATCAATTTTATGATGGATATTTTAATTAAAAAAATTAAAAATAATTAGTGATTGATTTTACGATCAATTTTGTTAATAAAAAATATTTTAATAAAATTAGCGATCGATTTTGAGATCGATTTTCAAATCGATTTTAAGTTGATATATTTTAATAAATTTAACGATTAATTTTGTAATCAATTTTGAGAATTAAAATATTATAAAAATTAAGTTACAATCACTTTTGAGACTATTTTTTTAAATAAAAAATTTTTAAATAGTTAGTGATCAATTTTTTTTAATTTTCGATCGGTAAATCGGTTGCAAGATTGAAAATAATATTTTACTTTCGGTCACTAAATCAATCATAAAATTTAAATATTTTTTTATCGATTGCTAAATCGATTGTAAAATTTTAATTATTTTTTTATTTTTCAATCGCTAAATCGGTTGCAAAATTTTACGACCGAAAAAATTAACTATAAAAAATTTGCGACTAGAGTTTTTGCAACCAACTTTAATTGGTCGCAAAATCGATCGTAAAAAATATTAGCACTTGATTTTGCCTATTTAGCAACCAATTTTTCGATCGCTAAATTTCTATTTTCTTGTAGTATAAATAAATCTTAAAGGCATGGATTATGAGTAGTTATGTATCTCTAATAGATGCATGACATTATTACTCTGGTATGCTTGCAGGTTGCATGGTCTATTTGTTTTGTATGAATATATTTTTTTTGAAAGAGAGATTTTTTAACCATGTCGATCCCATCATGTGTGAGTAGGAGATATTGGTAAAACAGATCGGTGCCCATGATGGGTCAACCTGTCCATTTCAATTTGAAATTCAAACTGGTGGTTTAAATTAAAAACACACGCACACATTTTTCTTCATATTTGTGGATAGTTATTATTATGGAAAAACTACTCTATATCACCATCCTAAATACGGTGGTTTTAACGGTTACAAAAGGAAGTAACTCAAAAGAGAGAAAAAGGAGAATAACAGAGAAGAAAGAAATCTGTACGTGAGTGTGTGAACAGTGTGTGGGGAACTCTCTCAATCCAAAATTTTTTGAAGACACTTAAACAGTGAAAATATAGAATATTTTTCTAAGTGATTATATTCTCGACCAAGGCTAGTAATTCAATCTCGATCCTGTAAGTCTTCCACATTTTAATCGTTTAAGTCATTTAAAGTTACGTCAAGATGAGTTACTGATGTTATGCCAAATAGATATCATATCCAATTAATATTCTACTTGGTAGGGAAATCTCGAATCTAGAAGACTTCAAATAAGAAGTTCCAATTTATCTTATCAAAAGTCTTCTCAAAAATTCAATTTGCATATAATCTTTGGCTAACTAGTCCTCTTGTAGTAAGCAATCATGAACACTAATGAAGCTTCTAATAATAGCCCCCTCCTTCACAAAGGCTGACCGAAAACCATCAATTAAATAGGGTAAGAAGTGAGCAAGTCTTATACATACATGCTTCAGCTCAGGCCTAATAAACTTTATATATCAGGAAAAAAAGAAACGAATGCATAAATTTTGGATGGTACATTTAGATTTTTACGACATTGATAAAAGTAACAAAAAAAAAAAAAAAGAATTTGGTGATTAAAAAAAAATCTCAAAGAAGCTTGGTTGCTTAAAGTTGTTGTACATCAGTAAAATACTTATAATGAAAAATAATACATGCAACTTCTACTTACAAAACTGCACACCTTCTAATTTTTCTACTTCACGTGTCAAAAAAAATTTGTTCATGCCAGTTTGCTAAATTAAATCTCTTATATATAGTAAATATAAAGGGTATTTTGGTCAATAGAAGGTACCCATGGGTCCCATTGTTTCTATTTGATTGGCAGCATCAGTGAAATCAATCCCGTCAAGAGAAGTCAGCGGCAGAGCAGCAACGGAATGGAGAAAATTACGAGAGTTTATCGTAGGGAACCAAAGTAGAGAAGCTGGGATCTCAGGTGCTCCTACCGTCTCCTTTGACTCCAATTTGCCTCTCTCTCTCTCTCTCTCTCATATATAATGTTACAGTGCACTTGGAATTTAAATTTTGTTCTTAGGAAAGTTTTTATTATGAACATCCTGTTAGAAAATAATATAAAAGAATGATTAAGGCTTGAGATGTATATATACACTTCTCTCAAAAAGTTTATCACTTACACTAAATGGGACTTTCAGACAATCCTCTTCACAAGATACAACAAGCCTCTATGGAATAATTAACGATAATTATCTCTCATATCTAGAAAGTCATGTTTGAATGTGTTTTATAGACAACGAATCGATATTCAATTATACCCATTGGCAAAAAAAAAAAAAAAAACTGAATTTTACTACGGTCCAATGCCCAAGCTCCAAGTCTAAGTCCAAATCATTTAAATATATATATATATATATATATATATATATATATATATATATATTATACAATATACAATTAAACTAATGGATAAAAGATAATTTTATAAAGTGAGGTGGGCCTCCAAATATAAAGACTTAAAAGTTTTATAAACTTTTCGATGTGAGATTATTCACCCACATAATATTACAAACTATTCAACAATCTCCATTAGTTAGTAATATTTACTCACATAATACCATGTCTATAAGAAAGTGTTTTTAAGGATTAAACTTTTTAATAGTATAAGTATTTTAAAATTTTGATGAAGTTATTGGTGTCCTAGGATTAAACCACAACTCCTTGTATCAAAATCGAAAATACTACACACATGATATCTGTCAGTTATCATGATGTTTATACTAGCTTTAGCACTTTAATGGCCATGTGCTCTTCTTGGATTCATGAATATGTATAAAGGCAACTCTGGAATCTTTGCTATAGTGGCACCACTTCTATATTCACATAGGTGGAGTTATTAGTTTAAACTTTGACTCCATTAAGAGTAAACATTTTCACTCATCCTTCAAACTCATTAATATAGCACTGATATTCTAGTGGAGTTTTAACAATTTATACAATTTCACTGCTTTCTTAAAACACAATAGTAACTTGCTGTTATCCATTAAACTTTGAGTATAGATTTTGTTAAGTCAAAATTGGATTCCCATTATTGGTGTCTTATGATTAAAGAGTTTTAGTCCCATTCCACTAGATATTGATTTGATTGCATCTCTTGGCAGTCCCTTTACGAGAAGATCAGCTAAATTCTTATAAGATCTTACAAACACAATAATCATGATACCATTTGAAATCAACTCTCTCACATATTCATGTCACAGACTCATATGTCTAGATTTTCTATTATAAATTTTATTATAAGCTCAAGACATTGTTGCCTTACTATTATAATGTATTGGAATGGTTGATATTGGTTGTGGCCACAACTCTATATCTAACAGCATATTTCTCATCCATTATGCTTCCTTTCCAATAGCTGCTAATGTAATAAATTTAAATTCTATAGTTGAGTTATACAAGTCTGCCTTTTAGATGCCCAACTAATAGCACCTCCTCCCAATATAAAAATCCAATCAAAAGTGGTTTTGTTATCATTAGCATTAGTTATCCAACTGCATCAGTATATCCTTCCAACACAACAGGAAAACTATTGTAACAAAGTGCTAGCTCTTTAGTTTTCTTAAGATATCCAAATCTTTTTGCTATTGCTCTCTAATGAATAGTACTAAGAGTACTTGTATATCTTGATAGTTTGCATATAGTAAACACAATATCTAGTCTAGTACAGTGCATTACACACATTATGCTGTCTATTATACTTACGTATTCTAATTAAGCCACTGCTCATTTTGTATTTTCTATTAACTTAAAACTTGGATCATATGGAGTACTTGCTTGTTTTACTCCTAGATGCTTAAATTTTTATATAGTATTTTTTCAATATAGTGAGATTGAGTTAATAGAAATCTTCTATTGTCTCATTTGACCTTAATTCTCAAGATCGTATCCACTTCATTGAGATCTTTCATTTTAAATACAAAAGTTAAATACTTCTTGGTTTCTAAGACTCCAAGTATATTAGTACCAAAAATTAATATGTCATCAATATAGAGACATATAATGATACTATAATCTTTAGTAAACTTGGAATAAATATATTTGTTTGCACTATTGTGCACAAAACCATTCGATAGCATGCCATTGCTTTGGAGCTTGTTTTAGTCCATAAAGAGACTTCACCAATTTATAAATTTTCTTCTCATTATCATGAAGTATAAATCTCTATGATTGTTTCATAGATACCTCTTCACTTAGTTCTTCATTCAAAAAAGTAGTCTTATCATCTATTTGGTACACATGCAATTTATAAGTAGATGCTAAAGCGATCAACACTCTTATGGATATTATTCTTGCTATTGGTGCATAGATATCAAAATAGTCTATTCCCTCTCTTTAAGAAAATTTTTTAGTTACCAACCTTGCCTTGAATGTCTGAATAGAACCATCAATACTGTATTTCTTTTTAAATACCCATTACATCTAATTGGCTTTGATCCATGAGGAAAATCTACTAAAATTCATGTATTATTGGACATAATTGAGTCCATTTCATCATTTACAGCTTCTCTCCAGAAGATTGAGTCTCTAAAGGACATAGCCTTTTGAAATATTTTAGAATCATCCTCCATATTTAATAAAATGGATATTTTCTAAGTACTGTGGTTCTATTTTCTTCTACAAGAAAAATAATTGATTGAGAAGAAATAAACTTAGGATCTATTTTTTTTTTCTAGTTCTTTGACTCCTAGGCTCAATTTGAATATCAATAATTTTTTTCTTTTTAATTATCTCACTTGGACTTTTATCCACAAATGAATCAGATGTATCATCATTCTGATATATTTTCAATGAATAAAATAAAAAATTATTTTCAAAGAACTCAACATGTACATATCCTACAATAATATTTGATTGTAAATTTAAAAGTCTTTATGCTTTTAAATGTTGTGCATAATTAATAAAAATACTCTCGATACCTCTGGGACATAGTTTAGTTCTTTGTGTGTTTGGTATTTTATAAAAGGCAAAACACCCCCACACTTTAAAATAAGCTAAATTAGGCTTTTTTTCACTCTAGATTTCATAGGATGATTTTCTACAATTTTTTTGAAATAATTCTATTACGTATATGACAATGTTATTAGGAAAGCTTCACCCTATAAATTATAAGATAATTTAGCATTCAAAAGCATCACATTTGTCATATCAACTAAAGTTCTATTTTTTCTTTCCGCCAAACCATTCTGTTGCGGTATATAAGGTACATTTCTTTAGTGAATAATTTCATATTTATCATAAAATTTATTAAATTCTTTTGAAAAATACTCTCCACCTCTGTCACTTTGAAGAATTTTGATTTTCTTCTCTTTTTGATTTTCTATAATAGATTTATATTCTTTAAACTTATGAAATGCTTCAATTTTAGTTCTAATCAGATACACATATGTGAATCTAGAATAGTCATTTTTCTATTTAATTATCTATTTAATTATCTATTTAATTCACATATATTAGAATGTACTAGTTCTAATAATTCTATTTTTCTTTCAGCCTAAGAAAATGTTTCTTTGTCATTTTAGCTTGAATACAGATTTCATATGTATCTTTATGATCATGCTTGCATGAAATGTAACCATGCTTAGACATAAAATTCATATAATGAAAATTTAAATGTCCTAATCTAGCATGCCATAAAGAAAAATTAGACTCAACAATATAAGCAGAAATCTTATTTATTACGTTAACATCGAGTTTAAATATGCTACCAGTAGTATATCCTTTTCCAACAAACACATCATTCTTAGATACAATTACATAATCAAATTCAACAATAATTTTAAATCCCTTCTTGCTTAGCAAACTAGTAGAAACTAAATTCTTCCTAATTTTAGGAACATGGAACACATTCAGCAAAGTTAATTTTTGTCCAAATGTGAAGTTCAATTCAACAGTTCCTTTACCTTGCAACTTGATAGTAATATGATTTTCCATCGGAACTTCTTCTGATTCTTCAAGTTCTATGTAAGACTTGAACTATTGTCTATCATTGTAGATATAAATTATTGTACCAGAATCAAGCTACTAGTCATGGGCTTTGATTGCAGCAGCCATGTTTAATTCAGTTACCATTTCAATATGCAGATCAGATATCATTGCAACAAGTTCAGTCACTTTCTCTTCCACTAGATTTGCCTTATTTGCATTCTCATAACCCTTCTTCCTTCCTTTCCTCAATTTTCTGCATTCATGAATTAAATTTCCTCTTTTTCCATAATGAAAATATGACAGATTCTTCCTTTTGTTAGTCTTCTTAAAATCATCATACTTGGCTTTTAAATAGTTTTGTGATTGTTCAAAACCACTTGGTTTATTCTGACTAACATAATTCACTTTAGAAGTAACATCAGTATAAAATTGTGCATCACGTGCATGAGTTTCTGACTTAATTTGTAGAGAAGTTTGAAATTATTTTAAAGTGAGAGATTCTGTGTAATGCAAAATTTTCTATAATTATTTCAAGAAGAAGGAAGTTTAGAGAGAATTGCACCTATTTGAAGTGTATCAGGTATTTTAACATCAAGATCAATCAGTTTGGATACCAAAACTTGCAGTTCATAGATTTGATCCATGATTGGCATATTATCACTGATTTTAAATTTGAAATACTATAATGCCAAAAACTTATCAGTATCTCATTTTTCGCTTTTGTATTTGATTTTCAGAGCAATCCAAATTTTCTTTAGAGACTTCAAGTTGGACTAGAGATCATATAGATGATTTGTTAGAGTATTCAGAATGTGACCATGGCACACCAGTTCATCCTTTTCATATTTCTTCCTTTGTATCTTGATTTATTTTGAATCATCTGGCTTGGGGTCTAGCAGTGGAGGTAGATTTAGATCAAGAACATAGTAGATCTTCAATACTGTTAGTAAGAATACCATTTTATCTATCCAGCAAGTGAAGTTCGTTCCATCAAAATGATCAAGTTTGATGAAATCTTGCTTCATTATTTGAAAAGCAAAACTTGTCTTAGAAGCCATCACAATAAACTCCTCAAGAATATTAGAAAATAATATAAATGAATGATCAAGGCTTGAGGCATGTATATATACTTTTTTTGAACAATTTATTGCCTACACTAAGTGAGATTTGTAGATAATCCTCTTCTTAGGATGCAACAAGCCTCTATAGAACAATCAATGATAACTGCTTCTCATATCTAGAAAGTCACATTTGAATGTGTTTTATAGACAATGAATCAGTATTTAGTTATACCCATTGGCAAAAATAAAATAATTGAATTTTACTACGGCCCAAGTCCAAGTCATTTAAATATATATATATTAGCAATATATATATTTATTATACAACACACAATTAAACTAATGGATAAAAGATAATTTTATAAAGTGAGATGGGCCTCCATATATAAAGACTTAAAAATTTTATAAACTTTTCAATGTGGGACTATTCATCCACACAATATTACAAACTATTCAACACATCCAACACATAGATGTATTGTATGAATAATATTCAGTGCTTCATATGGTGCAAAATGTCTATTTAGTTTTGACAATCATGGAGCTTATAAAATAAGATAGGACAACTATTTAAGCTTTATTCTCTTAACATTTTGGGAAAAAAAAAATGTAATAAGCACTACTTAGTAGCTGTAAGAGAATCTCTTTTATTTCACTTTTATTTTTTCATTTACCTTTCAATATGAATAAAGAAAAAGTAAGCTATTGCATCCTACCAACCATTACTATAGATAATCCTTGTCCTTGCCTTCCCCTTCACTAGCAAATACATCTCTTCGGTTAAAAGTAAACGATGTAAATATGAATATTGGAGAACATATAGATAGGGGTGTAAAGGATAATACTAGTTAGCTAATCTCTGATTCAAGCTTGGCTCAGAATTTGAGCTCGAACTTATATCGACTATAATCCTAATTGAAATACGAGGAAGAAATATGGAAAGAGAGTCATACTCATAATCTTTTAGCCACCTATAGAGGAGCTTGGCGGTGGAAGTCCTAGTAGCTGACTCAACTCTCTCGATGTTGAGACCGATAATACTTGTAATTAGCAAGACAATAGGGATAAGAAACAATAACAAACTACCCTAAATTTGAGGATAACCGAGGTGATCAAGGCTAGCCGTATCAATAAAGTTGCAAAACTTTCAGATCTAAACCTCTTGCTCTTCCTTGGGTCTCAAGTCTTGCATGGGGTGGGGAGGAAAAGGTCCATTGAAAGGGCCTCAACAGCCAAATTGGATTGCATTAGTTACTAGACTATTGCTACCATCACTCGTTACCTGTAATAGCCATCTTCACAAGGAAGAGTCCCTAAATCTACTCGAATGGCTTTGACCAACTTTATGAAGAACCCTACCAACTTCTCAAAGAGAGATCAGAAATGCCTTCTGTGGGTTTTTCTTCTAAAGATCTAAAATCCAAAGAGAAAGATGGGGATGGAGGATAAAGTAGGAGGGATTGGAAGATAAGGAGAGGCTGAAGAGTGAGAAAAAAGAAACGAGATAGCGAAATGAAATAAGGGTGGTGAGTGGTGGCCTAACCATTAGAGCTTCTAGATATGTTGTTGGATCTTAATCTAGTAGCAAAATCAATTATTTATCTTCAAAATTTTCAACCATTGGATCAAATTTTAATGATCAGTTTAACTTATCGTCAACATATAATATATATCATTTATTAATATATATGTATTACAAATTCAAGCCTGTAGAATGGAATAGAGATTAAGTGGGAGCCTCACCTTTAGGGCTTCTTAGATACACTACTGGATCTTAATCTAGTAGCAAAATCAATTATTTATCAACAAAAATTTTAACCATTCGATTAAAGTTCAAAGATCAATTTTAATTTATTATCAATAATATAATATATATTATTTATTAATATATATGTATTATAAATTCAAGCTAGCTTGCAAGCTAAGCCCCACTTGAGCTCAACTCATTTGATAAACAAGCTGAAGATATCAGCTTAGCTCGTGCTAGGCTCAACAAGCCAAGCTTGAGTTGAGCTCTTAGCCAAATACAAGCTAGCTTGCAAATAACTTGCTCATTCGATCCGTCTAACTACAAAGGTGCCAAATACATGGGCATAAAAAATATTCATCTAAGCCATGTAGCAAAGATGGTCTATGAAAGGGGAGAGAAGAGGCGGGGGTAGTTGATTGTTGAGTTGCTAATATTAATGGGCTCTAATAACCCTTCATGTGCAGTTAAGGGGCACCCTAAAGATTTTTTCAAAATATTAATTAATTATGCAAGTTCAACATAACATTTATTCCTAATTAGCTATTTTTAATTAATCATGAAAAGCATGAGCAATAAAAATGATTGCTTTAATAGAGAGAAGTATTTGATGAATGGGGATCATCTAAACCTCTAATAATTTTTCCGGCTTATTCGGTCTAATACACCTATTATTGATGTGTAAACAAATTAGACCAATATATAAATCCAAGATGATCTTTGTTTCCAAAGTCGTTTAAATAAGAAAGCAAGGGCTCTTTGGGCAAGGAGACCTTCAGAAAGGCAACCCACTCTGAAACACGAGCAAAACTAGCACGACACCATCTTATTAGTTTAATATGCATCAGAGCTGAGGGGGTAGATTCTCTTTCGTGCCACTTCTTATGTAGGAGCAAGCCTTCTTTTTGGCTCAAGCTTCGCTAATGATACGTCTTAGACATCAGTGATTGAATCCTTCTATTGCGGCCAATCTCCTCGTTGCCTGGTCGTCGGAAACGAGCGCCTGCAAAAGAAGTCCGCACTGATCGGAGGTGACTCCGGCGGGGACCCTCCGACGGTCAAGTCAGAGAGAAGACTAGACAACAGTAAAAAGAAAATCAAGGAGCTCAACGAGAGAGGGTGAGAGCGAGAGTCGGAGAGAAAGGGTTCAAAGGTTTCGAAAAAAACCTCCTCAGTACTGTTGCCTTCCCCGATTTATAGTAAGAGGTGGTATGGTCTCGCCGTCGGTGATGTAGACAACTGGAGAGTTATCAAATCGTCGGGGGTTGTCACGTCGTTGACGAGCTGACAGGTCCTAGGAATTAATTTGCATCCTTGACAGGACAGCGCCCCAGGTTTCCTGGCAGGACAATGCCCCCTTGGCATTTGCACGGTATGTCCTTGATAGGAATGCAGCCCATGCCGTTCGTTCGGCATCTAGAAGGGCCTGTAGAGGTCGGACGTCGGTTGCCCAAACCGACAGTGAGTCGGTGATGTCCCACCCGACAGGGGGTCGGCGATGGGAGATCGGCTTCCAGGCGATCGGAGGCAGTGTTGGCCAGTTTGGCCGACATGTTCCGGCTGGACATGATCGGTAGTTACCGTTGGTGTTGCTCGTCGTTAGACAGACAAAGTCGGTCAGCCCATCCTCGTGGATGGGTCGGCATCGGGACCCGTCGGCGAGTCCGCGTCGAGGATGGGTCGGCGTCGTGACCCGTTGGTGAGCCGACGTTGGTGAGTCGGCGTCAGGGTCGGTCGGTATATCCCAACAGTTGCCCCCCCACTCCTGAGCCGGATGTCACATCGGTCTGCGTTTCCACGCAGGTGGGGCGTCAGGCGAAAGGAGTGGATTCTTCATTGCGTCATGCCTTGATTCTGCTGATCTCACCAGCGGACGATCCGGACAAATCGGTGTCAGGCGTCCCGATGTTCGCTGATGTTCGATGATTAGATGTCAGATGATTCGGCGTCAGACATTCCAGTGTCGAATGATCTGATGTCAGACGATCCAGTGTCGGACGATCAGGTGTTAGACGATCCGGTGTCAGGCACCTTCTGGGAAACGCAAACCGTCGCCTGGCGCTCCCTTGGGAGCGTGGACTGCTGTCAGGCGTCCCATCGGGGGCGCGGATCGCCGTCAGTGAATTAATTCTGGGGCGCGGTCTTCCTGCCATGTGTCGGGAGGTCGTTGGGCCGGCGTCATTCGTGCAAATGAAGGCGACGTGGCCCGATCTGGGATTGGTGCGCCGAACCGTAGGGCCGGAGGAGGGCCCGGATGCTGCCACGTGTCGATCATCCAAGAGGTTCTCGTCGGCGTGCCCACATCCCGACCGTCGAAAGGCCCTATATATATGGGGCCACTTGTACTCAAAACCTCACTTCTCACGGTCTTGCTGCGGAGACTCTGCCCAAACGGTCTCCCCTCCGTCCCAGGTAGCTGCCCCTGCCCTCGTTCTTTGGAAGGTTCATCCGAAACTTGTGTTTCCCTTTGCCTTGCTCTTGCTTCTTTTGAAATCCTTTCTTCTTCTTCTTCTCTGTCCTTTCCTTCTTCTTGGTTCTGGCATTATGGCCAGGACTTCTCCTCAGGAAGCTCGATCGGGGAATCCGATCGATGATCTTCGGTCGACCCTGGAAGTAGAGGTTTCCTCACTTTCGGGGCCGAATATCGATCGGCTTCGGGATCAATATCGTATCCCGGAGCAGTTCGATCTCTTCGCCCCTGGGGCCGGGGGACGGGTCAACAACCCGCCCGCGGGCCAGGTGGCTCTGTATGTCGAGGACCTCCGGGCTGGTCTTCGACTTCCGATTCTGGAGTTTGTTCGAAATCTTCTAGATTATTACGGACTTTGTCCGGCGCAACTGGTGCCGAACTCAGTTTGATTAATAATCAGCTTCACCTTGTTGTGTCAGCTCTTGCCGACCAACCCTCGAATCTCTCTCTTCTGGGTATTCTTTGTCCTCCGACCTCACCCTAAGGTCCGAGGGTGGTGGCTCTTCAATCCCCGGAAGGATCTTTCTTTCATCACTGGTCTTCCATCGTCCATTCATGGGTGGAAGAATCAGTTTTTCTTCATTTCCTCTTCTTCTCCCTGGGGTTTTTCTTCTCGCTGGGGCGAGCCTCGGATCGAAGAGAACGAGAACAGCCGAGTGGAGGCAGACGACCGAGAGGATTTCTACCGACTCAAGGACATATCGGTACTGAAGCAGAGGGAGCTTGTTACCGAACAAGCCCTCTATGATGCTGGCCTGAGCCTGGTCCCCCATCTAGGTAATGCCCGATCCATTGGTTGTCTTTTTATTTTGCGTTTGTCCCTGAACATGTACTGATTCTCTTATTGAAATTGCAGGTATGCCATCGAGGATGAGGCCGACCGACGCCGAAATTAGGCAATATACGGCGAGGAAGAGGTCGGCGTCCGGGGTCGGGCCCTCACGACCGTCGAAAAAACCCTCGACAGTAGCACCGATCGCCACCGCGTCGGTGGTCGATCAGTCAGAGCCGATCATCGGGCTTTCGGCTCCGACAGTGCTATCAGAGGAGCAGCCAGTGGAGGGAATGACCGAAGGAGCATCGACGGTTTCACCGAGGGAGGAGGTGCAGGATGCCGTTCGGGAACCCAAACGTCCTCCGTCGGTGCCTGCTGCTGCCGCGGGGGGTGCTCAATCAAGCTCGAGCATCCCTTCCTTCCCCGATCTATGGGCCTGGGTGGCCGATCAAGGGAAAGCCCCGCTGGCCCCTGCTGACGACCCAAGGTTGGGGGGTGGTGCCACGTCGTCTGGCGCCCGGGTCCCTGAGGGGGCGTCAGCCCTGGCCGACCACAACTTGGCCAGGAGACTATGTCAGGGGACCCTCCTCCCAGCCGACGTGGAAGTTCTGAAGGCTCGACAGGTGACCGAGATGCTGTCTTCTTTTTACCCGACTATGATCGGGGTAAGTTCTGCCTTGCCTCCCCCCTTCATTACTGTCTTCATTATTTCATCTTTCTGACGGTCGGTTCCCGTTTGCAGTTGATTTACACTATGTCCGAATTAGAGGCCGGATACTGGAGGTTTGGGGACATTCGGGCGGCCTGGAAGGACAGGGCGACGACCGTCGAAGCCGAAAAGGTGGTACTGGTCGAACAGTTGAAGCTGTCGATCGATCGGGAGGCAAGGCTTGAGGATGAGGTTTCTCATCTCGAGGCTGAACTTAAGTCGGCCCGAGGGGAAATCAAGCGCAAGGGTCGGACCGCGCACCGACTGCGATGCGAACGGGACGGCATCGTCGCCGAGCTCGAGGCTGAACGCGAGCAGCTCTGGGTTAGCTTGGAGAATCTTGCCAAAGCCGAGGAGGACTTGTCGATCGCCCAAGCCGACGCCGACATAGCGAAGGCGGAGGCAGAGTCGGCGAAGGAATCCTTTGATCAGGCGGAAGAGGAGGCGAGGTCGGCGAAGGAGTCACTGGGTCGGGCGGTGGAGGACTTCCGCGGCTTCGACAGATATCGGGAAGAACTCCTGGAAAGCGGCTTCGTGTCGTACCGGGTGGGGTACGAAGATGCTCGGGATGCAGTCCAGGCCTTGTACCCGGAGCTGGACCTCAGTGGTATCGTCCCTCCAGGACCTGAGGACCAAGCCACAGAAGAGGTGGCTGACCCATCATCGGGAGACGCTGCTGCGGTGGAGGAGACCGTCCCAAAGCAGATTGCCGAAGAGGAGACGGCTCCGACCCCCGACCCGACCCCGACCTTCGACCCAGCGCCGACCTCCGATCCAGTGCCGACCTTCGATCCAACGCCGACCAGGGTGGATGCACCGGCTGTCCCCGAGCTCTTCTCGGTCGAAGAGATCGACTCCGAAGGATGATCGGGGTCTTATCGCTTTTTGTTTTGCTTTACATACTTGTAACCGGGCTTCAGCCCAATTTTGTAGACTTGAATACACTTGAGAATACTTTCAATTTTCATTTCCAACTTCTTCCCTTCGCATGTCAGGATGTGCTCTGACTTAGGGTCGTAGAGTCATAGAGTCATAGACCCGACGTACCACATTAGGTCACTTAGCGATATCCCAAGTCGTTAGTTGATGTAGTCGGTAACATACGCCATAGGAAAGGCAAGGCAAACTTTGATCATGAACCGTCCGTCCGGCGGTCGTAGTGTGCGTCCGTCGGAGGCCCGAGCCGAATGTCCGTCGCTCGATCGTGAGTCGAAGGTCAAAGTCGAATGTGCGTCGTCCTGACACGAGTCGGGCATGTTCGTTGAGTTGGGGGTCGACCGACCTCCAGACACGCGTCCGTTGGGCCGAATAACGTTCAACGTTATCAGTCGGATGGCGTCGACGTGTTCGGTCGGGAAAATGATGGTAAGTCATGTTTTCATTACCCAGACTGCGGTCGGTCACATACGTCGCGGTGCGTGATAGATGGTGGCAAGCCGAATATCCTTCGACCGATCGTGACCTGGTCGGTAGTTTGCGAATGCGACCTTGGTCGTGTTGGCGCTCCCTTGGCTGGGGCCAAGTCGGCAAGTTAGCCGATTGTTTCACCCGAAAGTCTGTTTGTAGAAGGAGCGTAGCTCCCGTCGTTATGGATACATCGATCATCGTAAGTATCCGATGCATCGTCGACGATCGGGTCGTTGATTCTTAACGAAATGTTGGGGCCCAAGTCGGGGCGTCGGAGCTTGTACTCCTGGCGGGCGCTGACCCACAGTCGAAGGGTCGAGATTTCGGACCCCGAAGTTTTGAAACTGAATTCGTATTTCAAGTGAGGGGATACAAAGTTCATTGGTAGTACAACCTCAGGTTGTCAGTGTTCCAAGTCCGTGGGATGGCCGTCCCTTCTAGAGTCTCTAGCCGGTAAGCTCTCGGCCCTAGGTGTCGGCTATCTTGTAGGGTCCCTCCCAGTTCGGGGATAACTTTTCCCGATCCAGGGGCTTCGAGACTTCCACTTTTCTTAAGACCAGGTCTCCGGGTCGGAAAAGCTTCGGCTTAACCTTGGCGTTGTAGTACCGGGCCACCTTTTGTCGGTAGGAAGCCATACAGAGTTGTGCCTCGCATCGGAGTTCGGGCAAGAGGTCCAAGTCGGCTCTCCGACACTCGGAGTTGTCTGGCTCGCGATACTGCTCGACTCTGGTCGATGGTAACCCGATCTCCAGCGGGATCATGGCTTCCGTTCTATAGGCTAAGTTGAAGGGAGATTCCCTGGTTGGGATACGGGGCATCGTTCGGTACACCCACAAGACAGAGTTCAATTCTTCGACCCATAGGCCCCTGGCTTCATTTAGTCGGGTCTTCAGTCCGTGCAGGATGGTCCGGTTGGTCACCTCGACTTCACCGTTAGACTGTGGATGTCCGACCGAAGTCAGTCAGTGCGTGATTTGAAACCTCGCACAGAAGTCTCTAAAGTCTTGGTTGTCGAATTGTCGTCCGTTATCGGTGATAATGGTGTGCGGCAATCCGAACATGAAGATGATGGACTTCTGGACGAAGTCCTCCATCTTTCGCTTAGTAATTTTTGCCAGAGGTTCGGCTTCCACCCACTTAGTGAAGTAGTCGATTGCAACGACTATAAACTTTCGTTGATCGGATGCCGGAGGAAAAGGTCCGAGTATGTCGATTCCCCATTGGGCAAAGGGCCACGGGGCGACGACTGGAGTAAGCTGGCTGGCGGGTCGGTGTTGTATGTTGGCATACCTTTGGCACGGTTCGCACCTCCGAACCAACTCAGCCGCATCCTTCTTCATGGTGGGCCAGTAGTAACCCTGTCGCAGGACTTTGTAAGCCAAAGATTTGCCCCCCAAGTGATTACCGCAGATCCCTTCATGTACTTCTCTGAGGGCATAGTCCGCGTCGGTCGGCCCCAGGCACTTCAGCAAGGGAAGGGAGAATGACCTTTTGTATAGTCGATCGTCCACCATCACATATTGGGAAGCCGCCCACCGGAGTCGTTTGGCTTCTGCGGGGTCTTCGGGGGTAGATCCGTCGGTCAGGTACCGAGCGATCGGGTCCATCCAGTTCGGCTCTGTCGCCAATTGTAGCACCTCTTCGACCTTGTCGATGCTCGGTTGTTCAAGACTTTCTACGAATGTCCGACCCAAGGTGCCGTAGTAGGATGTCGCGAGCCTGGAGAGTGCGTCGGCCCGAGCATTTTCCGCCCTGGGGATGTGAAAGATCCCGAAGTACTTGAAGGGTGCTACGAGATCTTTTACTTTTTGATGATATTTGGCCATGGTCGGATCCCGTGCTTCGAACTCATCTTTGACCTGTCCAACGATTAGTTGAGAGTCGGAGAAGACTTTGAGACGGTCGACCCCGAGCTCCAGTGCCAATCTCAAGCTTGCGACGAGCGCCTCATATTCGGCTTGATTGTTGGAGGCCTTGAAGTCGAATCGGAGGGCATGTTCGGTAACCACTCCCTCCGAGTTAGTGAGCAGGAACCCGGCCCCGCTCCCTCGAGTGTTGGAGGCTCCGTCGATGTGCAACACCCAGGTTGAATCGGGGTCACATTCGGAGGTCCCAACCTCTTCGGGGTTCCCCTCTCCCGATGCTCGATCGGTCGTCGGGCATTCCGCGACAAAGTCGGCCAGAACCTGGGCTTTCAGAGCAGGTTACGATCGGTATTGAATGTCAAACTCGCTCAGTCTCACAGCCCACTTCGCCAGCCATCCTGATGTGTCAGGGCGGTGCAGGATTGCTCTCAGGGGTTGGTCGGTGAGGACCACGATAGGGTGCGCCTGGAAGTATGGGCGGAGCTGCTGTGCTGAAATGACCAGAGCAAATATCATTTTCTCCGCCTTCGAGTACTGAGTCTCAGCATCGTGAAGCACTTTGCTGACGTAATATATCGGTTTGTGAACTCGGTTCTCGTTCTCTCGGACGAGCACCGAGCTAACTGCCTCCGGAGAGGTAGCCAAGTAAAGATACAGTATCTCCCCGACCTCCGACCTCACAAGTAGGGGCGGAGAAGTCAGGTATTTCTTTAGTTCCTCAAAGGCTTATAGGCACTCGTCCGGCCAAGAGAAATGCTTTGCCCATCTCAGGGTTTTGAAGAACGGGAGGCATCTCTCGGCCGATCGAGAAATGAATCGGCTGAGCGTGATGATCCTTCCGTTGAGTTGCTGCACCTCCTTTTTGGTGTCCAGATAGCGCATGTCGATGATCGCTTTGATTTTCTCGGGGTTGGCCTCGATTCCTCACTGTGAAACGAGGAACCCGAGAAACTTCTCCGAGGTCACTCCGAAGGCGCACTTAGTCGGGTTCAGCTTCATCCGGTATCATCGTAAAGTGCGGAAGGTTTCTTCGAGATCTCGCATGTGATCCGAAATTTGCGCACTCTTCACCAGCATGTCGTCCACATACACTTTCATGTTGCGCCCGATTTGATCTTTGAAGACCTTGTTGACAAGTCGCTGGTAGGTGGCTCCGGTGTTCTTCAGTCCGAAGGGCATTACTCTGTAGCAGTAGAGGCCCTTGGCGGTCATGAAAGCCATATGCTCCTCGTCCTCGGACGCCATCTGGATCTGGTTGTACCCGACGAAGGCGTCCATGAAGCTGAGCAGTCGATATCCGGACGTCGCGTCTACCAACTGGTCGATCTTCGAAAGTGGGAAGCTGTCCTTCGGACAGGCCCGATTCAAGTCGGTGTAGTCGATGCAGATCCTCCACTTCTCGTTGGCTTTTTTCACCATTACGACATTGGCGAGCCAATCGGGATAGGTGGTTTCTCTAATGAAGCCTGCTTCGAGTAGCTTATCCACCTCCTCGTCAATGGCCTTCTGTCTTTTAGGAGCAAAGACCGCTTCTTCTGCCTCACGGGCCTCATCGCTGGGTCGATGTTGAGTCGGTGCGTCATTGTCTTCGGGGGGATGCCCGACATATCTGCTGCCGACCAAGCGAATACGTCGGCATTGGCCTTCAGCAGCTTTACTAGCTGCTGTCGCTCGGGGTCGGATAATTGAGACCTGACCCAGACCGTTCGTTCGAAATTCTCCGTTATCGGGATGAGAACAAGCTGCTCGGCCGGTTCATCCTGTTCTTCTTCTTCCCGTTGGTCCAACTTATCGACCGTCAGGGAGCTCTTTGATTCGTCGCTTTGAGCAGAGATCTGAAAGTATCGCCGAGCGAGCTGCTGATCCCCGCGCATCTCTCCGACTCCATTTTTGGTCGGGAACCGAACCAGAAGATGATACGTTGAAACTATCGCCTTGAGGGCATTTAGTCCGGGTCTTCCAAGTATGGCATTGTAGGCCGAGGGTACTTGGACGATCGCAAAGGTCAAGTGGACTGTGCTTTATCGTAGTTCGGTTCCAGCCGTCATGGGCAAAGTAACTTCTCCTTCCACCGTGACAGCATCTCCAGCAAAGCCTATCAGGGGTGTAGAGACTTTCTTGAGTCGATCGGCCGACAGTCGCATCCGGAAGAAGGTCGAGTAAAATAAAATATTCGTTGAACTTCCATTATCTACAAAGATTCTTTTTGCATCATAATTAGCTATTGTTGTCGAGACAACAACAGCATCATTGTGGGGAGTTTGGATGCCCCGAGCATCTTCATCTGTAAAGGTAATTACATCGTCTGGGCGCAGCTTCTTCATCGGTTCTCCTCTAGCAGACGTCCCCGGACCCAGTCGTTTGGAAATCATATTGATGACCCCGATCGTAGGTTGGTTATTCGTTGCTTCTTCAGTCGGCTGGGGCCGTCGGTCGGCAACGGGCCAGCTCGGCGGATTCCTCTGAAACTTGCCGAGATATCCCCGGCGTATGAGGGCTTCAATCTCATCCTTAAGTTGGATGCATTGCTCGATATTGTGGCTGTGGCCCCGATGAAATCGACAGTACTTTCGTCAGTCGAGGCCCTTTGCCTTCAGAGACGGAGGCCGTCGCAGATATTCTTCCCCTTCGATCTCCATCAAAATCTGCGCACGAGGAGCAGAGAGAGGAGTATAGGAGTCATAATTGGGACGTGTCGGTCTCGAACTCCGCTGTCGAGGCGACCTCTGATTTCGTCATGGGGGTGAGACCCGACCGTCGGTCGGGGGCCTGCTAGGCTCGGCAGGGTCCCGACCCTTCCTTCGCTTCTCCTTCGGGTCTTTGGATTCGGTCAGGCGTCGGTCGGAAGCTTCTTCGTCCGCGCACATGTACTTGTACGCGCACTCCAGCAATTCAGCGTACGTTCGGGGGAGGGTCTTGTCCAAGGAGTAAGTAAATCGGGATGCCCTTAGCCCCCGCTTCATGGCTGAGATGGCCATGTCTTCATTGAGGTCCCGGACCTCGAGTGTGGCCGCATTGAATCGCGTCACGAAGTGTCGGAGCATCTCATTTTCTCCCTGTTTAAGGGAGAAAAGGCTGTCCGAAGTTCGTGGCGGCTTCCGGCTGGTGCTGAAATGGGCCACAAAAGAGTGTTCGAGCTGTCCAAAGGAGTGGATACTTCCTGATCGAAGATCGAAGTACCAGACCCTGACAGCTTTGCGAAGCATGGCGGGGAAGCCGATGCAAAGAAGAGCATCGGTCACCCCTTAGATTGTCATGAGAGCCTTGTAGCTCTCCAAATGGTCAACTGGGTCGGTGGAGCCGTCGTAAGGCTCCACGTGTGGCATCTTGAACCGATTGGGGATCGGTTCGTCGAGGATAAGTCGGGAGAGAGGTTGGGCGGTCTGAAAGTCGATGTCGTTCGAGGACTTCTGCCCGTCCACCTACAGCTGGGCAAGCCGACGGTCAATTTCTTTGAACCTACGTTCGTAGTCGTCGATTCGTCGGTGCTGAGAGACCCCGAGGGTGGAGTCTCCCGATGAATCCGAGAGGGAGGCGGACGGTGTTCGCGGCCGCTTCTCCTTCCTCGCTCGTTCCAGCTGGGAGGGAGATGGCCGTCGAGATTGATGGGTGTCATGCCGTAGCTGCCCGTCCTCCTCTCGGTGGGAGCGCTATGGCAGGTGCTCCCGAGGGGGTGACGGAGACCGACGCGGGCATCGGTGGCTGCTCCTGAAGGGCATCGGACGTGCCGCCGGTTGCTCCGCTGGCGAGGGCGGCAACTGGATTGGTTGTTGCTGAAGGCTCTTGACCGCGTCTATCAGCACGGTCATCTGCTGCACGATCGCCGCGATCTGTGCCTCCGTGGTCACCGCGAGATGCGGAGAGCTAGGTTCCGCCATGGAGGGTGGAGGAGAGGCCCCTTCCCGGCGGGGAGAGTGCCTCGCCGATCCGGTGACCCTCGACCACTGAGCTCTTGTCCTTGTCATCTCGGGAGATGTTTCGAGTTTCGTGGGGGTTACAATCCCTGTGCTGTTGATCGCCCCACTCTCCGCCCCCTACCTGGCACGCCAAGACCTGTTGCGGCCAATCCCCTCGTCGCCTGGTCGCCGAAAACGAGCGCCTGCAAAAGAAGTCCGCACTGACCGGAGGTGACTCCGGCGGGGACCCTCCAATGGTCAAGTCAGAGAGGAGACTAGGCAACAGTAAAAAGGGAATCAAGGAGCTCAACGAGAGAGGGTGAGAGCGAGAGTCGGAGAGGAAGGGTTCAAGGGTTTTGAAAAAAACCTCCTCAGCACTGTTGCCTTTCCCGATTTATAGTAAGAGGTGGTATGGTCCCGCCGTCGGTGATGTAGACAACTGGAGAGTTGTCAAATCGCCGAGGGTTGTCACATCGTTGACGAGCTGACAGGTCCTAGGAATTAATTTGCATCCTTGGCAGGACAGCGCCTCAGGTTTTCTGGCAGGACAACGCCCCCCTGGCGTTTGCACGGCATGTCTTTGATAGGAATGCAGCCCATGCCATTCGTTCGGCGTCTAGAAGGGTCTGTAGAGGTCGGACGTCGGTTGCCCAAACCGACAGTGAGTCGGTGATGTCCCATCCGACAGGGGGTCGACGATGGGAGATCGGCTTCCAGGCGATCGGAGGCAGTGTTGGCCGGTTTGGCCGACACGTTCCGGTTGGGCACGATCGGTAGTTACCGTTGGTGTTGCCCGTCGTTAGACAGACAAAGTCGGTCGGCCCATCCTTGTGGATGGGTCGGCATCGGGATCCATCGGTGAGTCGGCATCGAGGATGGGTCGGCATCGTGACCCGTTGGTGAGCCGGCGTTGGTGAGTCGGCGTCAGGGTCGGTCGGTATATCCCAACACCTTCAATTCTTTAATCCCTTTTTACAGGTTTGCCTGTTAGAGTTGTTTAAGGGAATGAAACGGATGCCATGCTTTCTTCATGGCCCTTTATCCCATATTTCTTTTCAATTCCCCTCCTCCTTTCCCCCAGTGAGGCACATAGGCCTAAGCCAAGCTCAAGGAGACCTCATTTGACCGCAAGGAGAGGGTGAGTTAAATAAGACCACCAAACTCATGGGTATTTGGTGGTATGGTTGAGAATTTATTGTATTTGATCTAACACTCCTTTGACACTGTGTCTAGTTTAATCTTCGGTCTTACTATGTTTTTATTATTATTATTATTTTTTATGAGGCTTCCTGAATTAGAGCCTCATTTTGTATCTCCTTCAGTAGCTTAATGAAGCAGGAAAAATATATTTTCTCTCTCTTGTTTTTTTTATAAAAAAGTCAAGTTATAAATGGTATATCATAGGATCACCAAGAGTAGCAGTAGTGCAGCCATGACCAATTGATTTTGCTTGGATACCAAACCTGATAGTACACATGCGCTCTAATGGCTTAAATGATTCATAATGCCAAGGAAGCATGCAGGCATTGCGACTCTTCTTGCTAGCGAGTAAGATAGGTTGGAACCATGACTAGCGACCTCATTCATTATCAAAAACTCTGTAGAGATGTTAATGTATTTTGATTTCCAATGCTCATATTTGATGCATACAAAATTTTTGCTTGTTATCTTAACTAGTATCAAAAATAAATATATCTCAAAAATTAGGACTTGCTCTGTTAGTGACACCCTTTTTCCTAGCAATGAAAGATTCTAGAATTTTTTTCACCCGAAAGAAAAAAAAGAAAGATTCTAGATTTGATTATACATATTAATAAATACAATACTAATATATATTTAATCATTTATTAACTATACTTTTAATTTTAATTTTACTAAATAGGCAACAAATATAGTAGATCTATGGCAAAAGATGGGTGGTCAGGTATCGAGATCCGCCAAAATTTCAATTTATCCCATTGGAAAACAAAAGCAAATAAAACAATTAAAGAAAAAATTCTTAAATTTTGATAGATATTATAAGAATGAGCATTCGAAAGTCTTAGTTTAAATAGGAAATCAGATATTAATTACTAAACACCCTTTTGCCTAGCAATGGAAGATTCTAGATTTTTTTACCCAAAAGAAAAAAAAAAAAGAAAGATTCTAGATTTGATTATACATATTGATAAATATAATATTAATATATATTTAATTATTTATTAGCTATACTTTTAATTTTAATTTTACTTAATTGGCAACAAACATAGTAGATCTATGGCAAAAGAACTCGGCCATCTTGATGGGTGGCCAGATATCAAGATCGGCCAAAATTTCAATTTTATCCCGTTGGAAAAGAAAAGCACATAAAACAACTAAAGAAAAAATTCTTAAATTTTGATAGATATTATAAGAATGAGCATACGGAAGTCTTAGTTTAAACAGGAAATCAGATATTAATTGATAATTTAGAATTCAATTTGAATACTAATTAAATAAAAATTAGTTTAAAATGGTAATGATTCATTTGAAAAACTCTCGGCCAATATTTCCTTATGGTATCAGTCAATATATCGACACGAACATGTTAATATCAGCCAAGACAGAAAGGAATCAGATACAATTCATATCATATCAGTAAGCATCAGATACCGACACAAACTAAATTAACTAATATCTTGACATAGATCTCCATTGAGATTAGAAACTTGGATTAGTTATTATAATCAAAAGCAATGGTAGAGGGCCCAAGCTTGCTGACAAGAGAAAGTGCTTCATAACTAATGTACCATGTATCAAGTGGGGATTGGTGCAATTTCCAGGTTCAGCCCGAAATTATTTTTGTTGTTTTAAAACCCTGAAATCTATATATTAGTAAAGATCTTAAAATATTTTTCTTATTATTATTTTTCAAATTCTACATCTTCAATCAAATGATCAATGAACATATTTCAAAACTAAATCAAGTTGATCTGAATTTATAGAAAAATCTAAGCACATTACCTAAAATCAGATTTTAATATACTAAAAAAAACCAAAAAAGTTCAGTCCTTCACAAACTTTGAGCATCGTCAGAACCACATCCAAATGCAAGGAGATTACGACAGGTCCGAAAGGATATCACAAGGACAAAAACAAGTAGTGCCTCAACCAACGGCAGCTGGATTTTGAGGGTGTGCCTTCACCAAACTTGACCTAACAAGTCCTACAATGAGAGGGAAAAGGTAGATTAAAGCCAGCCATTTGATTATAGTTGAGTACAAGCTCTGTTCAGCCTGTATCCAAAATTTGGGGTCAACTAAGCCCCACATAGAACAAAAGTTATTATGAGAAATTGCATGGCATGAGATGTAGGCTGGCTGTTAAGAAGAGTGGGTTCTATTGGACATGGATTGCAATTAAAGGAAACTGCAAAGACTAAAGTTATGCAGTTATTAAAATGTTAAGGGGTGTTCGAACATATGATAAGTGGGGCTGCTATGGAAACAAATTGTATAATTAATAAGACCTTTAGAAGAAAGCACTAATGCAACCTTGTGGGTGGGATGCCTCTGGTGAATAATGACATAACCGTCTGCTGAATGAGCACTAACGCTTCCCATGATTGAGGAGTGGTAAAAGCAAGGCTATAAAAAAAAGAAGACTGCACCAGGTATGATAAAGACTGAGTTGATCTGGCATCAGCATGGCTGGAACTATATTATGATGTCTGGATTTAGCTATAGGATTCATTCCTTTTCTTTGGTAAAAGGTTTCACTTCCAGACTATCAAAAATCAAATCTAGACCCAAATTCACCATAGCATATTTGGTTTCTTGTGTGGTGTTTATAATATCAAGCATATTTTTCCATAACAAAAAATACCTCCCTGATTTATTAATTACATTTTACTAAGTCTCTGTCTCATGCTTGGCTAGATTTTAAGTAGTCGTCATGCATTCATTTTTCAGTTACTTCCAATCTGGAAAACTCAAGTATAGACCGAGATAAAAAATCAGTCTTCGATGCTATCACTAACATTACTCGGCAAAAGAAATTATATTGGCATGGTAGGGGAACAGAGAAAGGGCAAAATTCATGTTCACAATAATCTAGATTAACCATCTCACCAAAAAAAAAAAATAAATCATATTTTAACCAACCGTTTTGATTTCTTGCCAACATTCTTCACCTGAACCAACATTTCTTCCTTGCTAAATCTTGTTGTATGGCGCAGATCCCAAGTTTTACTTTACAATTCATTTTTCATGTTGTTCAATCTTTATGGTAACTTTACATATCAATTTTACTCACAAAAAAAAAAAAAAAAAAAAAAAAGCTTCACATATCAATTCAATTTCCAGTGACATCCTCTAGCTGAATCGTTTCTTCTTATTTGTCACAAAGAGCCCCAAATAAACATAACAAGCTTTGGCATTCAAATAAATCCCAGATTCCTCCGGTTTTAGCCTTTGAGAGGTTGAGTATTCATTTATCAATGCCTTGAGATCATGTAAAAGAAAAGTCACGGCTTTCACGGGCAGGTGAAACCAAAGTATCTTTTAGCGTTTGGCTTCACATCGGAATGATTTGGTGCCTCTTTTCAGTCTTCACATCAGCTTGCTTTGCTTTTACATCGGTAAAACAAGACAAAGTATGCACACAGCCTCTAAAGAAGCCACAAAAGTAAAATGAAATAGGAACAAGTGATTTACAAGTCAACGCTAGAGCACATACAACTGACACAAATATCCGCAATTTATTTTTACGTATAACTAAGAGTAAAAGTGACAAACAGACCGGATCGATCGTAAATGGATCGAATCATAAATAGATCAGATGAAAAAATAATAAATCCAAATCTGATCTATTTATTAAATAATTTAAAAATTTAAATCTGAATCCGACCTATTTATTAAATAAATAATCCGATCTAATCTATTTAATTTATTTATTAAATAGATTAAATTAGATTAAATAGATTAAACAGATTAAACGGATCAAATTAAATGGATCAGAAATAGGTTAAACATATTTTAAATAGATTAAATAAATCTTAAATGAATTAAACAGTTCGAATTAAATAGATCAAAAATAGATTAAACAGATTAAATGGATGATTAAATGGATTATCTGATTCAATCCAATCTAAATATTAAATAAATTAAACGAATTAGATATCTAAAATTCATATCCGATCTATTTATTAAACAGATTAAATGAATCAACCCATTTATGATCCGAATCTATTTAGTCTAAATCCAAACTTATTTATGACGGATCGAATTGATAAATCGGATCATATTTTGCCAGCTCTAACTAAAAGCCATCCCATCAAAATTCCCCCACTGTGATTTTAATATGAAAAGAATCATGATTTTTGAATTATTGATTTTTTTTTCAGATGAATAGTTTGCAGTCTTTACCGACGTTTCAAAATTATTCCCAGACTTTTCTGAATTATCTTATTCAGTGGAATGCTTTTGATAATTTAAGCTATTCTTTTTATACGTCCACCTTTTAACCACCACCATATTTCCAAATTCTTCTCAATTTACCAACGTAAATAATTGACAGAAGTTTGAGTAGCAGTAATGACAGTGTGGTTAACTAACATACTCTCAGTTCTGCAATTAGTACATGACATAAAATGGACTTGGTTAAGTAGAATTATTACATGACTAGCTCATCCCATATCAGCAAATTCTGCCTCTATCATTAGAAAGATACTTCTCAAAGTAGAATTCAGATAAGGTAGTGACAGATCACAGGATTTCATGGTATACCAGCCCGTCATTGGTGCATACATTAAATGACCAATCTGCGAAACAAAATTGAAGTAAACTGCTTCAGCCTCCTGGGAAGTAACAATTGATGATGATGGTGTAATGGATAATCATGTCACACTTACCTCACGATGAAGCTGACTCAGGCCGAGAAGTTTCCTGTGTTGGTCTTCTGCGTTCGGATGGAGGACCATCCCTCCGTCTCTCATACCTTCTGCTCTGGTATTTTGAACCACTTCGTTGTCTTGGTTGGTAGGTTGGGTATGTACATGGAATTATCTCCCCGTTTATATATTTATCACCTAAATGGACGAAAAAATCATGGAGTTAAATTACTGAAACTATACAGATTGATGACAATAACATATGTGCACTGCTTCAACTTACCTCCATAATCCTTGTTTTTCACATCAATGTAGGAATCTGGTAGTACCCAAAGAACACCAGGCAATCCTACACAAGATGCAAATTGATTTATAAACAGATTAAGATGGATAGTTTGATAACTTCAGAAAGAAAATACGATCTTTGCTAAGATATGAGCTCACCCTTGAATTTCTCTGAAGTCTCTTCAGAAACAGTACACTGAAAGCCGGTATAAGTAGTAGTACTAAAAGCATACATGTTCTTCTTAGCTTCCTCCATGCTGCAAAATGCCACCTTGTTAGAAAGAGATTAGATTTTCCTACATGAGCTCAGAGAATAGGGATTAGAGTCGGGTTTCCCTTCCCATCTTCTCCCTCTACATGAAGATTTTAGATGTCAACAAGTCAATAAACATATGCATCATAATCGCCTGAATACTTTGTTGAATCAGATTGAATCAAGTCATGTTTTGCCTCTGGGACATCTATATGTATTTGCAAGGGTAAAATAGTGTCTCATCACTATAATTCCTTAATTCCAAAAATTGTTAGTTCACGTAATCTCCAGAAAATCACCAAAGACCATGGTTTTAAAGTTTCAATAATATCACTACATGCATAATAGATCCCAGCACACATGATGCCCACGATTATTCAAGAGAAAAGTAGATTTGCCAGATGGATGTGATTCCATAATCATGGTTGGTTAGAAATATTTGATAAGTACAGACTTATTTTATGTACTCTTTATTATCTTCCTTCGGCAGTTGCAAGAGAGTGAATATGAGGAAAGTATCTACTAAAAGAAGGGCAAACTTGTAAAAGGATACTTAACACACGTGAGGAGGCATTGTGGCCAATGGTTCTGTGCATGACATTTTAGTATCATGGCCTTGACCTCCACAATCTTCGGAGTCTTGCTAATGACAGGTTTAGGAAGCTCAACCGGCCATAGTTTGAGGGTTGAGCTAGTCCTTTGGTTGCTGAGACATGGATGAGAGAGACGGCAAAGCTATTTGATGCATTGTAGTACTCGAGTAAGTGAAGATGAGATTGACTATGCCAATGCTGATGATAATGCAAAATATTGGTGGTCCACAATTAAGACTGGCTATGAGAATGCTCGGGAGCCACTGACATGGGAAGACGTCGAGAAGATAATTAACGATCAATATTTCCTCGAGCTAGTGAGACTGGAGAAGGAGAATGGGTTTCTGGCCATGCAGCAGACAGAAAATATGATAGTGTTGTAGTATGCCAACAAATTTAATGGGCTAGCATGCCTCTGCCTTCATCTTATTGAGTTGGATAGGAGTAAAGTTTGAGCATGGGTTGAAGTATGGTATTCAATTTTGCATGTCATCCCACCTCTTTAATTCTTACAAGGATGTGCTTAAGAGAGCTTTGAAGGTCGAGTCCGATAATAAAGAGATCTAAATAAGAGAGACGCTGACTATCCTCCATCTTCTATAGAATCTAGACATAAACTGGCTTCCGTTGTGGCCTAATCAAGTATTGAATCCAGTTCTAAATGGACAGACTTACAAATCAAACATGGTTCCCTTCTTGTTAGAATTGTTCTTTGAGTTCTATTGTTGGTCATTTTCAATGCTTAAGACTTTGTAAAAGTTATAAATGATGTTTGACATTGATGATTCTATATTTTTCTTAAATAAAGGATCAAGCATATGACATTATGAAAATTACATTTTGGCATAAAAAGAATGGTCCCATGAATGCTTTATGGTTAATAACTTATTTATGAACTATGAACTCTATAATGTCATTCGATGTCTTCCAACCTATTTGTTTATGCATGTTTCAAGAAAACATGACTTTTTTGGAAGCCCTTAGATAGTTATTTACGGCTCCTAGAAGTAGGATAGATTGACAACCGAAGCTAGTTCCATACAGCCTTGCCAATGGGTATAAAGTTGGCATACAAATGATGAACTATGATTTATGATACTTAGTCAATTACAGCTCTGTAATTGGTATAAAGTGACCTTAGCATTAAATATTTGAGCGCATTGTTTTATGCTATGAGAAGGCCAAATGACTAACGTTTTATGACTTCAGTTATGTTTTACACTTGGAACCATAGTTATGAACTTCACATGATTTATGCTTAAAGGAAAGCATGATTGGTTTTATCACTTGGTTTATTATATTGTTACTATAAAATATTCTATTTCAAATGAAAGTTATTATTTTAAATGATTTATTGAGCAATGTAAAACCTATGCTTGATCTAATGAGGTAGTATGAGGTTTGCTTACTAAGCTGTGTAACTTAAGACTCGTTTGGTTGACGGAAAGTGGAGGGAGGAAGAGCCAGTTCCTGAAAAGTGGAGAGGGGGCTTCTTATTTGGTTAGAATTTTAAAAAGAGAGAGAGTAAAAAAATCTCTTCCCATGAAAAATCACTTCCCACATTTCATGGAAAGTGGAAACCCATGAAAGATGTGGGTTTTAGTATTTTCCATGGGATGGAAAATGGTGATACTTTTTCTTTCTCAAAATATCCTTTTGAGATCAATAGCCAAAATTTTGTCAAATATCAATAGATGGTTATGATGAAATATTGAACAGGGATACAATATTACATCACTATTATCCTAATATTTATATGAATATAATATTAATATCAATATTATAATATTTATTATATTTTAATATTATTTTAATATTTATACTAATATAATATTTTTATTAATATTAATATAATATTTATATTAATATATTAATATTTATATTAATATAATATTATATTCAATATTATATTTATATCTATATTAATAAATTTATTATGTTAAATATTAATATAATATTAATATATATTAGTATTATATTAATGTAATAAATTATTATGGTCCTATGTTATATTATAATATATTTATATTATATTTATATTAATACAAAAATATAAAATTAATATTTATATAAAGTTTATGAGCAAAAATGTATGGTTTTATATCTACTAAGGGTATAATAGGTATTTTATATAGCTTTTTTCAGAAAAATGGATGTTCAATCAAACATAAGCTATTCTACAATAAGTCACTTTTTCACGGTCAACCAAACATGCCAAAATCCTATTTCCAGTAAGTAACTTCTTGAAAAGTTACTTCCTGAGAAGAAAAATTCTTCTCGCGAACCAAACGATTCCTTATTGTTCTTGTTATTCTTTCAGGCAAGCAGGGTAGCTAGCAGCAAGGAGTGATCTAGCCTTGAGAGTTCATGCTAGCAAGACTTGAGGCTTTTGCAGCAGATTTATAAATTATTAGTTGATTAATGATATTATGGACTTGTATATGATTATTTGTGGATTTTAAGATCCTAGATTTTGAACATCTGTATTTTATGGATTTAGAAGCTCTATACCAGCAACTTGTTTCTTTATTTAATTGTTGGGAGACTTTGGAACCTTTTATATTTGTATGAGTTGAATTTTTATATAGGTTGAAGGCTTTTGCATTATAATACTAGAAATAAGTGCCATATTGCAAATTTGTGATAAAGGATAGTTATGAAAATTCAGATATATGAAGACACGGAAATTTATAAGTTTATACTTTGCTACAACAACAATTACTAATAGATAAATTAAATATTATTTTTAATAACAATTTCTTATGGCTACTTTATAGAACGTCTGTAAAGCAGCAGTTATTTCTGTTAATGCCATAATCTATAAGTTGTATGGTTGACGACATAATAGAGGAATGCAAGAATCATTGCTACTCCTTGTACAATTACCATAGATGTTATTAACGTAATATTACAAGCCATTCAGTTTGACCCCATCTAGGGTAAAGACTGTTGAAAGATTTCAGCCATTAATGCTCCATGTTGACTATCTGAGTTGCTCAAACAGCCCCTAGATCTATGTTGCTGTTAAGTTGGCAGTAAAGAAAGTCGGAGTTAGGAGATGGAGGGGAAAAGGCAACATTCGTTACTTGTCCTATTCTAAAACAAGAAAATTAAATGACCCACACAATTCCTAACATACTTACCAGATAATTCTAATTGATTTCTAAAATTTTCAATTAAACCTTATCAACAAAACCTTGATCGAGACACTTCTATGGGAAATCCACCTCTCTTTTCCCCCCTTCATTCATTGAGTTGGAGGAATCCACAAGAGGCCTGCCCGTTATGCATTGCATAAAAGAACCTTTCCATATCCCTCTCCCTTGTTCAATAATACTCATCAAATGGCACTCAGTTCATATTTGTAAGTTCGATCATTGACAAGGTTCAAAGAAAGGGTGGTCCATTCACCTTCTTTCTAGTGACTCGTGGAATTGATAAATCTACTTCAAAGGGAGGGAAGCTAAGTTTCAAACTCACTTCAAATGCCAATCCAAGGCTTAGGTATAGCTCAAAAAGCTCAAATATTCATGGGTCTTGTAGTAGAGTTGAAACAACCTTATGTCATGATACATTTCCTCCTTGCTCATGTTGGCCTGCACACAATCATGTCGTTCCTTGCAAGACTTGCACTGTTCTCTTCTAACATCATCCTCCAATTTGTAGAATTTGATACTCAACTTCACAGGACTAGTTTGACTTTGGATCATCAAATCATTGTTCATCTTCAATTCACCAAAACAAAAGTCTTCCTTAAGCCAGGTCTATGCAAAGCAATGGAAAGAACCATAAAACCTTCAACCAAAATATTGCTTCGCTTCTAGCCTTTGCTTATTTCCCTTCTCTCATTCTTTCTCAACTCTTTCCCTTTATTGGCCTTGTATTTTCCCCTTATTCATCTTTTTGTCTTTCTTCTTTATCAGTTTTCTTTTGCATTCCATTCTTCCTCTCCAGAGTAATCAAATTGCAAAGTCTAGCTTTTGATATAAAATCTGCTTAAAATATGAAGTCTATGATTTCTTTTCCACCAATTTTTAGTTTTACACTATTATCTGAAGTCTGAAATAAGGCCTTATTATGTTTTTAGTAATTCTAAACCAATAGCATTTTGATGTAACCTAAAAGGTGGTCATATAAGAAGAAATATATAACATACGAAACACTTTAGTGATATCTTTCATTGGAGTGTCAAATAATCTCACTGACCTGGGAAGATAGAGTCATTAGTAAGATGTCCGTGCAATCTCACAGAACCACATCTAACACCTACCTAATCCACTGCTGGGGGTAAAGAGTTGCAACCTCCACCGTATGAGTAGAATTTCCATCAGCCAGATAGAACATATACCAAAGTATCCTCAAAGTTGCGCACTTGCATGAACATTTGCTACAATACCCTTGTATTTCATTTTATCATAAATGAAGGAAGAGAGTTAAATTAACAGCATATATTTTAGCTACCATATATGGCAACTTTGTTAATTTGATGTTTATTTTAACTTCTTATGCATCAATGCATTTTTTTTTTTATCTTTTTAACTTATTTTGAATCCACCCAAACATATAAAGATCAATTTCCATGACCAGCTCATGAGTCATCTAACAAGTATTTTCCATATAACTGAATTAAGTGTCGTGTTTCACAATTTTTTCAAGCCACTTTAAATGGATCTGGCAGCAAAATATGCCAATGCCCTTATCAACATTTTATGGGATGCCTTGCAACCTTGAATCTATAGCCTCTTGGCACCCCACCTATAAAAGATTTAAACAAAATCTAATTTTAGAAAATAATGGCTACAGTATTATTAGTAGGTAAATAATGTCTACATCTTAGTTTCAATTGTCAAAAATAATAATCTGATACAACATATCTCAGAAAAATGCCTAGGAAATCTAAAATCATCACGCTAGTAGTTGTTCTATTTTCTTCTCTATAAATTTGCTAAGACAATTATATTAAGAACTCTAGAAACAAAAAATCATATCTTTCTTTCAAAAATAAAATCTCCAGAGCATGTTCATTGCAGATAAAAACCTCCAGAACGATAGCAATCACCATAACTACAAGCAAGACATTCATACATATTAAAAAGAAAATAAGATAACAAATGTTGAAATTACCGCGTATCAAAATGGTGGACACTAGAAATCTCGATAAAAGCTTTAGAAAGAAGAAAGATTCGATCTTTTCAAATCTTAAAGCCGTTTACCTTCCCAGAACGGTGGCAAGGGTGTTGAGGTAGGTCTCGATCATCTGCTCCCGGGTGGGGGCAGGGTCCTTGGGGAACTCCATGACGATAAGCCAGTGGTTGTAGTCGCATCCGGGAAGCAGGATCGTCTCCCTCGGCTCGCTGCTGCTGCTCCTCCTCGACGAGTACTCCCCGTCCACTGCCATGGCCCGGGGCACCCCCGGCAGGAAGGTTGGCCGGTGGCGGGACGAGAGAGGGGGAAGAAATTGGTTGGGTCGGAGGGAGGGGACAAGGGCGCCGCGCGGGGCGATTCTAGGGGTCGGCAAGGAGGCCATTATGGCTTTGAGGGAGGAGAGAGTGGAGGAGTTCATGGTTGCCATTGGTGGGGGTGGGGTGGGGGAGAAGAGACTGGAGATAAGGTTGAGAATGGGGGTATAGGGTTTTATCTTTGAGGGTAGTCGATCTTTCTTTCGGGGTTTAATTGTGGCGATTTCTAAGAGCAGTCGGAAAAGCGTCAAAGTAATCTCGGCAACAATTTCGCCGGCATTAGTTAAAACTTCACGTTTTTACACAGGAGACCCTGTTTTATTTAAAGGAAATCTCTGCAAAATGTGAACTGTCCTATGCAATTATTATAAACAAATCTCTTGTCAATTATCCACAGTTTTTCTCCGAAGCTTTCAACACCTTCAAGAACTTCTGTTGGATTTGCCCTCTCTCCGATGACAGAGAAGTAGCGGTGCAAACATGTTGAGTTATTCGCAAACTACTGGAGCTCGGTTCCGGTGACAAGATATTTGATTTAAAAGTTCACAAATTTATTTAAATTTATATATATTTTTAATAAATAAAAATAAATATATATTATTAATAGATTAAAATTCGAATTCGAACTCAAATTTAGATAAATCAATTTTAAAAATTGATATTTTTTTATCGGATTGAATCCGAGTTTGAAATATTAAGATTTAATTGAATTGTCAAATATCAGATCTGAGTATTTTGAGTTAAATTGAGATTGAACTCCTAGCTCTTCAACTTGTTTTGACTTTATTGCACCTCCAGAAAGAAGTAAAAGAAAAACATAAAATAAAATTAAAATATATTTTTGAGATTGCATAAAGCTACAGGAGTGTATCCACATATAGATATATATACACACAAAAGAGATACGAAGGTATAATTTTTTAATATTTTTAAAAATAAAAGGTTTACTTAGATTTAAATCTAGATGTACCCAATATAGATCTAAGCCCGATTATCCTTAGAAAATTAAATTATGCAAACCAGTGGTCATCTCATTTATGCTCCAATATTTCCAAATAATCCATATAATCCTAATTTCATAATAGTTCTCTGGGTCCAAAAGATCAAAATTATTTAGAAGCTATATAACCCACTAGCATATGAAAGCTCAATTTTTATAAATAGTTTTCATGGGCTAGCCTGACGCACCTACTCATTTACTTAAATATTTAGTTATAACTAACACTGCATTTTTATACCAATCTCTAGCCATGCCACCTAAATATCGTGATACCTTACATCCCTCTCTTATAACCATTTATCTATCATCTCTTATTATCTGTACGTCCTCTTTTCTATGCACTTTTTTATCTCACAGTTAAAAGCTTTAACTTTAGCCTAACCCACTAGGATTGCGCTTAGTTGCATATTTTCTATAGATCAGAGATGAGTTATCCTGCTACCGCCCAAACAAGAGCAATTTCTTCTTAGCGTGAAGATAGTCAATGCTAGAAAAGTTATTTAACTAGATTATTATGGCCACCAGGGAGTATAAAATAATACAAACCCTCCTTTTAACTCCGCTACCTTTTTTTCTCTCCTACATTTTTCTTTCTCTCTTTCTTCTCAACATATCTCAATATCATCCGACATTTCAATCAAGTAGGGTCTCTACAAATCCAAGGATAATAGAATCTTGGAGCATTTAAGGGTGTGTTTGGAGAGGGAGAGTGCCACAAAACGAAGGGACAAAACGGGAGGATGGAAGAGGGTGAATGCAAGGTTGTGTTACTTGTTCCGTGCCGGATCAAAAATAAAAGACCTCTTGCACCCCCGCCCTATTTTTACCTTCCACATTGCTTCCTCTCTCTAGCCGATCTTGCCGGACCCAACAAGAAGTTACCAAATAGGCCCCCAATATTTAGTGTTAGCAGGAAACATCAGTAATCATCCATGCTACCACAATTATAAAGCAAACCATGAAGGCTTCAAGATGTACAAAAGGAAGTTTAGATTGTTATAAACCTTTAATAACATTATTGAATGTTCCATATGTATAGTTTAAGGGTTGGTCTTGATAACCATAGTGTTTATAGTGTTGTGTCAATTAATGTTGATTAGTTGTGTCCAAGGTTGTCGAAATCATTTCCTAGGTGCCTAGATATGCTGAATTCTTTAGGCAATGGCCGATTAGGCCAATCTTATACAAATATTATCTTAACCCTTTCTTGTTTACATCATACTCCCTCTTTATTAGTTTTGAAGGTTTCTAACTTAAGATTACATGTGAGTGAATACATACAATAAAATTTATGTCATAACGTTCCCGATTTACAATCCCTTACCTTACCCACACAATGCCTCTTCCCTCTTCTTTTCTGAATGATTTTTCTTTTTTCCTTATTCTTTCCCTTCTTAATTTCCTTTTCTTAGTTTATCTCTTCTTCGGCCCTCTTTTTCCTCTTCTTATTAGCCCATTTCTTTCTCTCTATTTCTCCATTTTCACTTCTTCTTACCCTTTCTTCTTCTTTTCCTTGATTTATCTTTTTATTTATTTTATTATTATTATTTTTTGTGTTTATCTTTGGTGGATTCTCTTTTTCTTCGCCACTGAAGAACTTCCTTTTGTTATCTTTTGTGACCTCATATTTGACTAGGTCAATTCATAAGTGATGAAATGATGGCTTGGTTTTAGTTAATTTTATGTCCTATTATGTTATGGTACTTTATTAGTTATTTCTTATGTGCTTGATTTGAAGAAAAGTGAAGTTAATTGTGTTATGTTATGATCTTTTGGATTCATTTGGTTTGTGGGATTTAGAGGCAGAAAAGTGTGATTCCTAAAATGTAAAGAGAAAAATCCACTTGCTTGGTTTGGAGTCTCCAAAGAAAAAGATCGGAAAAAAGCTTGGAATACAATTTCTATATTTCATGAGAAAGAAAAATCCACGAGGGAGATGGGCTTATGGAATTCTCATGAGATGAAAATTGGAGGTCCTTTTTCTTTCTTTAAAAATTCTTTTAATTCCATCCTTTTATATTATATAAATATAAATATAAATATAAATATGATATTATATTATTATTAGTATTTATATTAATATAATATTATATTGATATTTATATTAATATATGAATACTTATACTAATATTATATTAATATTATATTTATATTGATATAAATTTTATACAATATTTGTTCAAAGTTTGGGAGCAAAAATATGATCTTATATTTATGAAGGGAATAATATGTATTTTATATAATTTTCTTAGGAAGATGGATGCTTAATCAAATATAATCCACTCTATAATGAGCCGCTTTCTTAGTTAACCAAATATGCCAAGACTATTTTCCTAAGCATCATATTTTCTAGAATTAATTTTTCAAAAAATATATTTCATGAAAAAAAATTATATTATCTTTCCTCAAAAAGATCTTTTGGGTTTTCTAGCTTTTTTCTTATAAGTTCCATTTGGTTGAAAGTAATCTAGCATAGAAAAATGAATCTCATGTCAAATTATCATATTTTGTATGAAAATTAGAAGAGAGAGATGGTAAAAACATTAAGGAGCCCCATATTTATTTTTCGAAGAGAGAAGATACAATAAATACCATTGGGGTTAGTATTTGATAAATTTTTAGATAGTAATAATCCATATTTGATAAAATATCTCCAATAAAATTGATATGTAATTATTGAATTTATTCTAATATATTTTCAAATTCATTCAATAAAAATTTTTTATAAAAAAGTAAAATAAAGATAACATTATACAAAAGGCTATGTGATTATAGTTATTATATAAAAATTAATTGAATATGACAATGCTATTCTAGTATTAAAAAATTAATTTATATTGAAAAATATATTTATAAATTTGACCATATTTATATATAGATTTATTTTTAACCAAATATAATAAAAATTATTTTTAATATCATATTTTGAAATAATTTTTTCATCAATCAAATATAATAAAAATTATTTTTTTTATAATTATTTTTTAAATAAATAATTTTTAAAAATTATCAGATTATCTCGTAATCTATCTACTCCAACCAAATGGACCCTCAAATGGACTTGTAATTCACTGCCCAATGTGCCTAATCACCTAGGCCGTGCCTAGGCGGTAGACGCCCCTACCGACGAGGGACCGTCTGTCTGTGTCGAAAATCTTGGTGTGTCCCATGGATCTTTGCGTTGGCATTTGAGTCTCCTTTGGGAAATTCCAAATCTGGAGAACCTTGGAAAGGCATTCTCTGGTTGCCTGATCTTTAGTTGCGCAATTAGTTTCTATTGTCCAATGCAAATAATCTATTGGAATGTCCGAGGTATGGGCCGAGTATCCAAAAGAAGGCTGATCAAAAGAACTATACAGACCTCCCATAGCCAAATTATTAGCTTACAGGAAACAAAAATCGACCAGATTAATGCTCGCATTATAAATTCAGTTTGTGGCCCAGGTTTCAATCAATGGCAAACGTTGGATGCTGAAAGTTCTTGTGGGGACCTCCTTGTTGGAATGACAATCTCATTCATGGCAGGCCTCTATTCAAGGGCCAATCTTCCATCACCACTAACTTCCAGCTCAAACAACGTAACCCCAACTGAACTGTTACCAATATCTATGGCCCCCGTGCCAAGAATAGCTGGCTTGCTTTCTTTGAGAAGCTCAGATTGTTGCCCAAAGATAGCAACCCGGGAGCGGATGAGGGAGGGGAAGGATGAATTGGATTGTTTAAAAATTTTAATCAAATCTACTTTCTAAATAATAATATTTTTCAATTTGAAACTTAATTAAATACTTATGATATGATCAATATGTGCAGCAGCAAAAGCAAATGATCAACAAAACTTTGCAATTAATAATCTAGTGATGAACAAGAACTAAAAGCAGGTTAAGCATGTAAAGCAAGAAAAGCAAAAAAGCGAAGAGAGCAATGCACAATCACAAACACAGATTTTATAGTACTTCGGTGCCACCCATACCTGCATCCATTCTCCAAGCTTTTCTTAAGATTTTCACTATAATCCTTCCTTGATTACAGTATATTTGTTTCTCCAAGCTCACAAACAAAATCCAGTTGGTTTTCCAAGATCACCAACCAAAACCTTACATTGTTGATTTTTTGGGCTCACCAACAATCCAGTTGATTTTTCGGACTAACTAATCAAAACCTTATACTCGTCCAATTATGGGCTTGGACCGGCCTAATCCCAAGTTTTTTTTTCTTCAAAGAAACTTGTAAAGAAATTAGAAAACAAGATAAAAATTTTAGTTCAAATAAAAATAAAATAATGAACTCTTTTATATTTGAAGAAGAGACCGAAAAAATCGCTCGTTTGAAGCTTGATTTCTCTTCTTTGAATATTGAGAGGAAGCTTAAAAAGCTATAGATGATTGTTCTTGAAATATCCTCTAAATTTTAATACTTAAAAATCTTTTTTTTCCTTTCTTGTAGATGTGCAATGCGGCTCGCTCTTATTCTTGAAGATGCCTCACTTTAAGCTCTCATTTCCTTGAAAACTTTCTTCCAGTTTGATTCTTTAGCCTTAAATATACTTGGAGATAGCTAGAGAGTAAGTTCTAGCCATTGGAAGCTTTGAAATGACCATTGGAGTGGAGAAATAGTCGTTGAATAACATTCAAAAAACTAACCATTAAGCTTGTCAAGAGCCGTCGAGTCGGCTTGAACTGTTCTCGAGTCGGCTCGATTTGGATTCGAGCTGGCTCGAGCTTATTTCGAGCTGGCTCAAATGGCAAAAATTAAAATTCAACTTTCTGGAGTACTGATAGAACGGCTCGAATCTTGTTTCGAGATGGCTCGAGCTACAGAACTCGAAATTTACCTTTCTGTCCATCTGAGAGAGTTGGCTCAAATTTATCTTTAGTTGGCCTGAATTTGTTTTAAGCTGGTTCAAATCTATTTTGAGTTGGCTCGACTGCATACTAAACCAAAGTATCAAGGATGTCCTGTAACAGATTGAGCGGGCTCGATTCTTGGGTGGGTCGGTTTTAATTTTCAACTTCATTTTTCTACATTTTTTGATCTTCCAAACTTGAATTTTTTGGCCCCAATCTCTTCTAAATAATATTTTCATCTCTCACTTTCATTTTCTTCATAACGAGCCATCTTTGTTCCAGTGAAGGAGTTAGCTCATCTTGCTCTAGGGTTGACTCCATTAAGTCTAAACTTGAATTTTCTCCTTTGAAGACTTTGACTTAGTGAATTTTGTGGAGATCTTTTTCAATGAATATTTTTTTAATTTTAACACTGAAAAAGACCTACAAACATTCTTGAAATATATGATTAGATATATGATATGCTCAAAATTTGACAATCATCAAAATCAATCACAGGGTCAACAATCTCTCCCTTTTTGATGATGGCAAAACTTTGAGTATATGTTAAAGAAATAGATAATGTAAATCAAGATATTATAAATAATAAATAAAATTTTTTAATGAGCTTTTAATTCATTGCACGTACATATTTCATATACTCATATCAAAATAATATTTCAATTCAAATCAATAAGTATTAAAGTTTCAAGCATCAAATTCATTGAGTTTCTTAAGTATTAATCCTTTAAGCATATATTCAACTAGGTATATACTCAACATACTTCTTTTTTTTTTATAGCATCAAAAAACTTATGGGAGGAATCAAGAAATAACATCAAAATCAATCGAAGTTCAAATAGAGAAATATATCAAATATAGAAATTTTTGATTTTAAGAGAGTATCAAATTTAAACTATATGTTACATCTGATATCAAAATAAGCATGTTTGATACTAAATTCATATTGATATCACTCTCCCCCTTTCTAAATAGAGCAAATTCAGATTTTCAAATCGATATTAAGGGATAGAGCTTTTTAAAAAATTTAAGCTGAGAAATAAATATAACATATAAATCAATATTTGTGCTTTTTTTTTTCTTAGTAAATTTCAATCAATTGAGTTTTAAAAAGGTATATATTGAAAATATATCAAAGACAGTAACAGAGTAAAAATAATTTTATAAAAATTTTTTATTGCATATAAAAAATTTAGTGATATCTTTATATTTTCAAATGATTTACAAGATTAGATTCAGAAATTTATTTCTTGGAGTAAGAATGAGTTTTCAATTCAATTTAACTCCACTTAATTGTCAGGAATGATAAAATCAGTATATGAAAAATTCAGTATGATGAGTTTTAAAATTAAAAATTTATGTCAAAATCAATTTATTAGGAGTGAGAATATGTTTCAAATTTATTTCAACTTCAATTAGTTGTCAAAAATGATTTGTAAATCAAATCGAGTAAATCAAATGGAATAAACACATGAAAGTATAAATTAGAAAAACTATAAAGTGATTGATTGAGAGTTGAAGGTCAATATTTAAAATCATTAGTATTTTTAATTAAATCAAATTAGTTAATTCAATCAATATCTCTCTCCGAGTGAATACCAAAAAATTTTATTATATAATATTTTTCCATCTTTTTCTTTCAAATTAAGGACCTTTAATTGATAATAAATTTGATTTTTAGATTCAAATTATCCAGACTATTAAACTCAGATTTTAAAATTTAAAAAAAATTTGGTTATGATAGCTAAGCGTAGAATATATTTTAAGCATCAATCTATTAAGTTCAAAAAAAAGAATATGAATATTTCAACTTTATCTCAAATAATGTTATATCAAGAATATATCAATACAAAATCAATTTGAGACACAATACTCATTTCTTTTACAAAAAATAATGCAATAGAGTGCAAGGTAAGATTTAAAAGAACATCATTAAAATTAATGGCATTTGAATTTCACAACCTTTCCCCTTTTCAAATTTCAAATTGAAATAATATAGATTCAAAAATATTTTCTCTCCTTTTTTGAATAAAATAGATGTATTGAGTAGATTTTTAAATTTAATTATAAAATTATTTTAAACTTGATAGATTCCAAAGAGATAGATCTTTTCAAAATTGGGCATGTTGAGTAGATGATTTTAAGCAAGTCATAGGACATATTTAATTTTATAAAAGATTTTTTTTTTCTTCTAAAGAAGTATTAAGCAAGTTGATTTATAACGGTTCTAATCTTTATAATTTGTCTCATAGGTATAATATCAAGGTTATGCAAAAAATATTTGAGATAAAGCAATCCTTTTGTTTTTGCCAAAAGGTTTGATCAATTGAGTATAGGACAATAATAATCCATTTGATACTAATTATGAAAATATGATATCAATTATAAAAATAATCTTCTTTATGCTATTTATTTTGAAAATCAATCCAAATAGTAAGTTCTTTAAAAAATTTTGTTGATACCAAATAAAATAAAATTTAGATCAAATCAAGATTTTCTTAAAAAATTTGATGCCAGTTCAAGATCAAGGAAGATAAAGTTTTTGATTCATTACTTGAATAAGGATTCATATTTTTAAATTCAGTTTAATATAAATTAAAAAAATAATCAATCAATATAAAATATTTTTGATATTAATTAATTATCAAAATATTGATACAATCAAACCATGTAAAGTGTGAATGAAGAAATCAAATACAAATGATTTTTTAAGAACAAATCAAGACAATAGAGATAATTTCTTTTTTATTAAGTTTCAAAGTAATTTCTCTTTTAAGTTCTAATAATGTTATCTTTTCTTATTTTTTATAGTTAGTACTAAATGATTCATTTATCTTAATAATCTCCCTTTTGAATAATATTTATGTATTAAAAGATATTTCAAATTTAATTGCAAGTGAGCTTTGAGCTTCAAAGATTTGAAAGGGATAAAGCTTTTCATAACAAAGAATTTTAAGTATCAAAGCTAAGCATATAAGATATATTTCAAAATTCATCTCTCTTCTTGCCCCCCTCCCTTTTTAACAAATATCAATCAAATAAATTCAAAAGGAGAATCAAAAATTAATCAATTGGGGGTTTAATAATCAATCAAATCAAGAGTATTCAAATAAATAAGAATCGAGATAGAAGCTCTATGAGTTTTGGTTCAACTAAATTTTTTTTTTTAAATCTTTAGAGATAAACATAAGATGTAATGCAAATTAAGATAACAAGCACTTGAGTTTTATGATTGAATGACTTATCTTTCAGTACTTACACTATAACAAAAGAGGTTATTAGTGACGAAAAATTTTCATCGCTAATAGTTATTAGCGATGAAATATCCATCGCTAATTATTAATCATAAATAATCGCATCGTTGATAATATTTTATAATAAAAAAAAATTTATCGCTAATAAAAGATATTTGTGATGGATAGTTTTCGTTGTTAAAATTTAAAGATGAAAAATTTAATCATAAAAAAATGGTATTTGCAATGAATTATACCATCGTTAATAAATTAAAAATTAATAACGGTGAAAACTTTTTCGTCACTATTAATTGCAAAAATTTTAGCGACGAAAATTTTACATTACCAAAAATATTTTTTGCAACAAAAATATTTCATCATTATTAATTTAATAAAAAAAATTTTAAGAAATAAAATTGAATAATATTAGGGATGAAAATTTTATGTCATAAATAAGATAATTTTTGATGAAAATTTACATCATTAATAATTATTAGCAACGAATAATTTTCCATCACTATTAATTATATATTTATTAAAAAGTTGAATTGTATTAGTAAAATATTTTTGGTGATGAATTTTTCATCATAAATAATTCTGTCGCTAATAATTTAGTCATATTTTTTTAAAAAAAATATATGAATATATATTTTTAATTTATACGTATAATATTTTTTATAAATTTAAAAATTAAAATAAAAAATTTACATAATAAATTGATAAATAAATTTTATTATTTTATTATATTAAATTAAAATTATAAGATATTTAAAATAAAAAAAGTACATCAATAAACCATCAAATATCGGTATCTGGAGAACGAGCTGGGAACGGAGAGCGATCGACGGAGCTCGGATCGGTAATGGAGCTCGGACCAGTCTACTGTTGCCTCATCAGCTGTTTCATCTGCTCCATCTGCACCATCCGCTCTATTATCTGGATCTGGAGCTATTGATACTCATCGACGCATGCAGCCAACTACTGAGCTCGCTGCTCAGCCTGCTGTCGATCCTCGAAAGCCTGTCTCTGCACCTCCATCAGACGAGCATCGCACGTAGAATAGATGTCAGCCCTAGATGAGCATGAGGATGAGGGAGCAGTGATCCCATACCCTAGACTCCTAACATAATAGGATCTCGTACCAAACATCCAATCATAGATATCATCATCTGTGGATGCAGTCGAGCCCTCAGGGGTAGGCTGGGATCTCTTGTCTGTCATACGATTTTGAAAATTAAAATTAAAATTATTTTATTTTTTAATAAAAATTAAATTATAAATAAAAAATAATTAAAAAAATTTACAAAGAGTTTCTGGCTTCCAGTCGTCTACTCTCCCGACCGTCGTTGGTGGGTCCGTTGGTAGATATCGATCATACTAGGAAGCTCGCCATTCTCAGCATCTCTCTACAATTTGAGAATTAATTAAAAAAATTTAAATAACTAAAAAATTATATACTAATTAAAAATTAAAAATTATCTATCATGTGCTCCATGTGACGAGCAAATGATCTCGAACCCCCACAATGCGGCACAGTCTGTCTCATCCGATTTGCCGCATTATAGGTACATCATCTCTATAAAATTACCAATCAAATTAGTAGATAACAAATTAATTTAAGAATAAATAATTAAGTCATTAAATTCTAAAAAAAAAAGTTTAGATGTGTAACCTGATATGCCGGATCCTCGTAATGCCGGCATATGAAAGTCCAATCGTCCATGGTGATGCTATCATAGGGCTGCTGCCGCACGGCCTCCTCCCCATAATCCTGCACCACCCGGTACCAATGCTGATGCATGTAATGGCATAATCCTTGAAATGCAAGGATAGATGAGTGTCGATGGCTCGCCTCATACGATCCTCTTCAAAATCAATGATGTCAAATACACCCTGGTAATAACAAATATTAGAAAAAAATTATGCAAATTAAATATTCATAATATAATTTATTTTATCTATAAGGGGTGTATAAAATCTCTCTCTGAGTCGGTAGAACGTGACGCCAATCGAAGAGTATCACAGGAGCATAACTGCAGCATATGATGTCCAGCTCAGTTTGTCATGGCTCACACCATCCCCTAATGGGTCTAATATAGTCGGCTGGTATCTCGATCTGGAGACGTTGTCCCGGATGCTCGCGGTTGGTATCTTCGATGGACCTCGCCCTCGCCTCACCATTCGAAGATGAATTTTTAATTTATCAAAAAAGAATAACTTCGTATTGAAATTTCTTCATCAAAAATTTTAATAGAGTTTTCTCTAAAATAAAAACATTTTTTATATTTATAATTTCAGCAGCATATAAAACAGCACATAAAATAATTAAATTGTAACAAGTAACAGCAATTTGCATTGTGTTAGTAAAAAAAAATTAATCAAATAATTAAATAATTTCAGCAGTAACACTAAAAAATAATATACAATAATTATAATTAATCAAATAATTAATCAAATAATTTCAGTCCGGTCTGACCCAACCCGACCCGGCCCAGCCCACCACCCGATCTGGACCCGACCCGACCCACCCCAACCTGACCCGACCCGACCCGCCCCAGCCTGACCCGACCTAGCTCGACCCAGAACCGACCCGACCCGCCCCAGCCCAGCCCGACTCGAAACTGACCTAGCCCGAACCTGACCCGACACCACAGGCCCCGGCCCAACTAGACTCGACCCGTCGAACTGGCCCGACCCCATCCCCGGACCCATACTCGGAGGCCCCGGCCTGACCCAGAACCAACCCAGCCCGGACCCGACCCAGTCCAGCCCCAGCTCGACTTGCCCCATCCCGGCCCTACCCGACCCACCCCAGCCCGACCTGGCCCAGCCCGACCCTGCCCCCGCAGGCTCCGGCCTGGCCCGACCCATCCCCGTCCATGCCGACCCAACCTGGCCCGGCCCGGCCTGGACCCGACCTGATGCCATCCATGCCGGCCTGACCCGGCCCACCCGTCCACCTTGACCCAACTCGGCCCACTCGTCCCTGTCCCCGTGCCCGCTGGCCCACCCGTCCCAGTCCCTGTGCCCGCCAGCTGTTCCACATTGGCCCGACCAGGCCCTAGCACCATCCATGCCGGCCCGGTGGCTCGACAAAAGAATAAAAAAAATGATGGATTATCGCCGGCAAACGCAGGCGCCGCCGACTCGACCCCATCTCCGCCAGCTTGTCCCGTCCCTGCGGCGTCTCCCCCATCCCTGACAGCCCATCGGTAGCCCGAGAACCCCCCCTCAAAAAAAACAAACAAATAAACCTCACCTTATCGGCAGACATGACGGCGATGGCGACAGCGATGGCGGACGTGATCATGATGGGTCACCATCACCGGACGCGACGACGATGGCGGTCGGAAGAGGGGGCAGAGCAGAGAGGGGGACACTGGGGGGGAGCGTGCGAGAGAGCATTGGAGGGGGGCAACAGGGAAGAAAATAGACTTCAGATGGGACTTGACGGGATGCTTATATTAGCAACGAAAATTTTCATCACTAATAATTACTTTTCGTCACTAATAATTTAAACAAAAAATTAATTTACGATAAAAAAAAATTATTCGTCACTAATAAGATTATTAACGACATAAATATTTTTCATCGCTAATAGTTCTCATAAAAAAAAAATTTCATTGAAAAAATTATTTCCCCCCCAAAAATATTATTTACGAAGAAAATAAGTATTTCATCGCTAATAATTTTTAACGATAGAAATTTTCCGTCGCTAATAGTTCTCGCCAAAATATTTTCGGTAAAAAAACTTTTCCAACAAAAAAATTATTTACGACGATAAATTTTCATCGTTAATTACTTTATTAGTAATAAAAATTATTTTTCATCACTAATAATTACTGAAAAAAGTAATTTTTATTTTTTTAAAAATTTATATTAAATTTTTTTATTTTTTTTAAAAATGTTGTTAACAACTATGAGGGCTTGGTTTTGTTAGAACAGTTGCAGTGGCTGCCTAAGGGCTTTTGGCCTGCCAGTCGCTGGAGTTAATACTACTCTGAAATATTTTTGCCCTTTTCTTCAATTTAATATGATAATCTTTTAAATTTTGTACCATCTGTCCGAAAAACTATAAGCGCAAGACGAGTAATATTTCTGATTTTTAGTGGTGTTGATTTTTGTGGTGCCTTTGGAAGGATGCAAATGATGACAAACCCTCAGACCTGTTTCTTGAAACATTTGCAGTGGCCACCTGAGAGCTTTCACCTCGGCTTGAGAGCTTGTGCAGCTGAAACGTTCCATCCCTAGATGTGTAAAGAAATTTCTGTATAAAGAATCAGCTTTTGTTTGTTGTAGTAGTCCTAGATTGTTTTTGTATATTTTGCTGATTGTTTGGATGCCTATGCTTAAATATATGTTCATATAGGGTTGCCTGTAAATTTTAGTTGAGTTAGTGGTTGCTTTTGAATTGACATTTTCTTGTCTATGAGTATTAATTAAAAATAAATTAGCAAGTAATTGCAAGTTCATGATTTTCTTGGAGCAGCTGGCTGAGAGGTTCACTGTGGTTTCCTTTGGATATTTGAAATCAGCCAGCAGTAGCTCCTGGAATTCATCTCTAGAAAGCTCATTAAATTTCATTAATTTTATGATCGGCTGTGTACTAATCTTGATGCTTACATTTATGTCTATATGTTACAACTTGAATTTATGTCTATATGTTAAATTTTAATAGAAAAATTATTTGCCACTGCAAATAATTTTTCTATTAAAATTTCCTACCACTTAGATTTGAGCCTGAGACCTCTGATTATGCAGAATGTCAAGATAATTAATCGCTTATCAATTATTTAAAAATAAGTTTTACTACAGGAGATTCAAGAATTACTCAAGCCAAACTCTCAAAGTAATATTGCCTAAGCTTTCAAACTAGGACCTCCTCCAAAATAAGAGACTGATTGCTAATTTATAGGTCAATTACTAGTTTTAACAATTAATATATTACTATACTGTCCATGCCTCAAGTAAAATGGATAATGAATTTTTATAAAATCATATGTCTAAATTCTTAATTTTTATATAAATTTGTGATGATCCAGACATTGTAGAAGTTTTTTAATTGTGATCCTATTCCTAGCTCTACTTAATATCTAAGGTTTCCTCAAAACATAGCACATGTTGGACTAAACAAATGCCCGCATGAATCTCAAGATAGTCCTTACTTAGAATAAGCTACTTAGTCAAGAATTGCAGAGCTACTTAGTCAAGGATCCAACCATTCAAATAGATGCTAAATTGTAATCAATTAAGTCTTTGATAAAAAATATTTTTTTAAATATTTTTTATATTATTTTTTTATATTACTAATATTCATCTTAGTATTCTACATATTTTTTTTGTGCACATATTATTTTTTAAAACTATCTAATATTTATTTTTATAAATATACAAAAATTACTATAATATATCTAAATATCTTTCAATAGAAAATTTTTAAAATTTTTAAAATATTAGCAATGAAATTTTTTGTCATTAAAAAAGCCATTAGCGATGAAAATCTTTTGTTCCATCGCTAATAGTCTAGTTTTTAAAATTTTAATTTTTTTTATTTTGGTGACGAAAGGTATACGTCGTAAATAAGGAACGATTTTATGACGGCTATTCGATTTAGCGTCGCAAATAATTGATTATTGATGATAAATTTTTTTATTATAAATTATTTTTTATTTTAAATTTTTAAAATAGATTTATTAGCGACAAAAAAATCTTCTTCCATTGCAAATGCGCTTAATGATTTACAATGAAAATTTTTGATGTCCCTAATAGTATCATTTTTGAAAATTAATTTTTTTATTTTTATATATTAGCGATGAAAAATATTCATCATAAATAAACAGTAATTTTTTGATTGAAAATAAAATTTTTATTGTAAATAGTTGATTATTTACAATGTAAATTTTCATCGTAAATATTCTATAATTTTTAAATTTTTAACTTTTTCTAATTATTTGTGATGAAGGTAATTCATCATAAATAATTAATTATTGATGACATAATATTTTTATTAGTCCCAAATAGCTTATCTTTTGAATTTTTAATTTTTTTTATTTTTCACGTATTAGCGACGAAAATTTTCATCACAAATGATCAATATTTGATGATGAAAAATTTTTTTTTATCATAAATATTTTTATTATCTATGATATATTTTTTTATCATAAATAATCTTTAATTTTTAAATTTTTAACTTTTTTAAAATATTAACGATGAAAAATTTCATCGTTAATAAGACTTATTTGTGACACAAATAGTATTTTCATCATAAATAATTAAATTATTTATGATAAAAAGTTACATCATAAATAATCTATAATATTTAGTATTTTAAATTTTTTATTTCTGTTCAAATATTATGACAAAAATTTTAGTCATAAATAAAGGTTATTTGCGATTGAAAAATATTTTTCATCATAAAAATTTGAATTATTTATGATGAAAATATTTTTATCATTAATATTTAGATATTTAAAATTTAAATAATATTTTATTATTTATGATAAAAAAATCATCGAAAATAAATATTTATTGATGAGAAACTCTATTTTTCATCGCTAATATTTTTTATTGACGATGAAATAATGAAAGCATCGTAAATATTTTTTTCCTATCGATGGAAATTATATTATATTGCAAATAGATTTATTTGTGATGGAAAAATTTTTGTCGTAAAAAATATCATCGCAAAAAGGCCATTTTCTTGTAGTGTTAGGTCATGCAAATTTTAAAGAGATTTTAATAATTAAGCATCTTATGGGGGGAATGTTAAGATTAGTTTCATTTGTAATTTCTGTAATTAAAACTATTCATAGATAATTAAGCTTCTTTTAATTTAAGTTTCTTAATTATATATTTGATATGGAGAAACTAAGATATCATGTTGAATTTTAAGATAATTTCAGTTTATATCCATTCAAAACATGATACATAGAGGAGAGAATATTGCCTTTAACATCAAAGCATTCAAATCATAGTATAAGATTATTACAAACATCAAAGTCAATCAATTATACTAATCTTACCAATAAATGAAAAATAATTCGAGTGAGTAATCACTATATGCAACTACATTAATAGATCATTAAAATAAATAGATTCACTCAAAATAATTATTGATGGTATGATGTGAGAAAGAATTAGATTTTACCAAATATCATCATCAATCCAAGTTCATTCCTAAGGTATCCATCCATAATATTTTTTTCTTTTTATTCCATTAGATCCTTGGTGTACTTACAAAATTATTTACTAATTTTTGGTATCCAAGTCATCTTGGGTCCATAGAGGTTAGAGCACATGATTCTTTTGGAACTTAAATTTGCCTAATAGAAATTTTGCTAATTCTTTTAATATTGCATTCAAAGATTTTATGATCAATTTTATTATATTTAAAATATTTAATTAAATGATTTTCAGTTGAAGCTTTGTTGAGCATGTTTTTGATAAATTTTTATTTTCCAAAAGAATAGTTTGTTCCATCAAAGAGTGGTGTCCTAGATGTGGATTGTCCTTCAGCAAATAAAAGACCACTTGGAATTGCTATGATCCTTGGCTCTGGACCGCTAGGTCAACAACTAATAACAAAGTACCTATTTTGATAATATTTGTTGTTCAGATGTAGAAATTCAAGAAGGAGGTGAATTAAGTTGTTTAAAAAATTTAATCAAATTTGCTTTTAAACAATAATGTTTTTCAATTTGAAACTTAACTAAGTGCTTATGATGTGAGTAATATATGCAGCAACAAAAGCAAATGATCAATAAAATTTTACAACTAATAATCTAATGATAAACAAGAACTAAAAGTAGGTTAAGCATTTAAAGCAAGAAAAGCAAGAAAGCAAAGAGAGTAATGCACAATCACAAATATACAAATTTATAGTAGTTCGGTGCAATCCGCACCTACATCTACTCTTCAAGTTTTTTTTAGATTTTACTATAATCCTTCTTGATTATAGTGTGTTTATTTTTTAAGCTCACAAATAAAATTAGTTGATTTTTCAGGATCATCAACCAAAATCTTACGACTGTTAGTTTTTCAGACTCACTAATAGTCTAGTTAATTTTTTGGACCAACCAATCAAAATTTATACTCATCCAATTATGGGCTTAGACTGACCTAATCTCAAGTTTTTTTTCTCAAAAAAATTTGTAAAAAATTATAAAACAAGATAAAAATTTTAGTTTAAACAAAAATAAAATAATAAACTCTTTTATGCTTGAAGAAGAGACTGAAAAGATGTTTGTTTGAAGCTTGATTTCTTTCTTTGAATTTGAGAGGATACTTGAAAAGCTATGGATGATTGCTCTTGAAATGTCCTCTAAATTTCAATACTTAAAAATCACTCTTTTTCTTTCTTGTAGATATGTAATGTGGCACACTCTTTTTCTTAAAGATGTCTCATTTTATACTCTCATTTTCTCAAAAATTTCTTCTAATTTGATTCTTTAGCCTTAAATATACTTGAAAATGACTAGAGAGTGAGTTCTAGCTGTTGGAAGCTCTAAATGATCATTGGAGTGGAGAAATAACCATTGCATAACGTTCAAAAAATAGACGCCAAGCCTATAAGGAGCCATCGAGTCAGCTCGAATTGATCTCAGTCGGCTCGATTTGGATTTGAACTGGCTCAAGATTGTTTCTAACTATTCAACTAGTTCGAACTGTAGAAATGAAGATTCAATTTTTTGGAGTACTGATAGAGTCGGCTGGATCTTGCTTCGAATTGGTTCGAACTGCAGAACTCAAAATTACCTTTCTGTCCACCTGAAATAGCTACCTCGAATTTGTCATTAGCTAGTTTGAATTTATCTTAAGCTAGCTCGGATTCATTTGGACCTGGCTCGACTGCGTGCCAAACCAAAGTATCAAGAGCATTCTATGCCAAAGCTGGCTCGATTTTTGGGTGGATCAGCTCTAATTTTTCAACTTCATTTTTTTCATTATTTGACCTTCCAAACTTGAATTTTTTGATCCTAATCTCTTCTAAATAATATTTTTATCTTTCACTTTCATTTTCTTCATAACGAGCCATCCTTGTTTTAGTGAAGGAGTCGGCTCATCTTGCTTTAGGATTGACTCCACTAAGTCTAAACTTGAATTTTCTCCTTTGAAGATTTTGACTTAGTGAATTTTGTAAAGATCTTTTTCAATAAATATTTCTTTAATTTTAACATCTGAAAAGACCTACAAATATTCTTGAAACATATGAATAGATATATGATATATTCAAAGTTTGGTAATCATCAAAATAATCACGGATCAACAATCTCTCTCTTTTTGATGATAGCAAAACTTGAAGTATATGCTAAAAAATAGATAATATGAATCAAGATATTATAAATAATGAATAAAAATCTTTAATGAGCTTTTAATTCATTGCACATATATATTTCATATACTCATATCAAAATGATGTTTCAATTCAAATCAATAAGTATTAAAGTTTCAAATATCAAATTCATTGAGTTTCTTAAGCATTAATGTTTTAGGCATATACTCAACTAGGCATAAACTCAACATATTTTCTTCCTTTTTGACAGTATCAGAAAGCTCATGGAAGGAATCAATAAATAATATCAAAATCAATCGAAGTTCAAATAGAGACATGTATTAAATACAAAAAAATTGATTTCAAGAGAGTATCAAATTTAAACTATATGACACATTTGATACCAAAATAAGGATGTTTGATACTAAATCCATATCGATACCACTCTCTCCCTTTCTAAATGGAGTAAATTCAGAATTTTCAAATCGATATTAAGGGATAGAGCTTTTTAAAAGATTTGAGCCGAGAAACAAATATAACATACAAATCAATATTTGTTCTTTTTTTTTTCTTAGTAAATTTCAGTCAATTGAGTTTTGAAAAGGTATATATTAAAAATATATCAAAGATAGTATCAAAGCAAAAATAAATTTATAAAAAATTTTATTTCACATTAAAAATTTAGTGATATCTTCATATTTTCAAATGATTTGCAAGATTGGATTTAGAAATTCATTTCTTGGAGTAAGAATGAGTTTTCAATTCAATTTAACTTTACTTGATTATCAAGAATGATACAATCAGTACATGAAAAATTCAGTATGATGAGTTTTAAAATTAAAAATTTATGTCAAAATTAATTTATTAGGAGTGAGAATATGTTTCAAATTTACTTCAACTTCAATTAATTGTCAAAAATGATTTGTTAATCAAATCGAATAAATTAAATGGAATGAATATATAAAAGCACAAATTAGAAAAACTATAAAGTGATTAATTGAGAGTTTAAGGTCAATATTCAAAATCACTGATATTTTCAATTAAATCAAATTAGTTAATTCAATCAATATCTCTCTTCCTATGTTTAAGAGTGAATATCAGAAAATTCTATTACATGATATTTTCTCCCCCTCTTTTTCTTTCAAATTAAGGGCCTTTAATTGATGCCAAATTTGACTTTTAAATTCAGATTATCCAGGTTATTAAACTCAGATTTTAAATTTTAAAAAGAATTTGATTATGATAGCTAAGTGTAGAACATATTTCAAGTATCAATCTATTAAGTTCAAAAAAAGAATATAAATATTTCAACTTCATCTCAAATAATATTATATCAGAAATATATCAATACAAAATTAATTTGTGACATAATACTTATTTCTTTTGCCAAATAATGCAATAGAGTGTAAGGCAAGATTTAAAAGAACATCATTAAAATTAATTGTATTCGAATTTCACAACGTTTCCTCTTTTCAAATTTTAGATTGAAATAATATAGATTCAAAAACTTTCTCCTTTCCTTTTTGAATAAAATAGATGTATTGAATAGATTCTTAAATTTAGTTACAAAATTTTTTTAAATTTGATAGATCCCAAAGAGATAGATCTTTTCAAAATTGAGCATATTGAATGGATGATTTAAAGCAAGTCATAGGACATATTAATTTTATAAAAGGTATTTCTTTTTCTTCTAAAAAAGTATTAATCAATTTGATTTATAGCGGTACCAATCTTTAGAATTTGTCTCATAGGTACAATGTCAAGGTTATGCAAATTATATTTGAGACAAAGTAATCTTTTTATTTTTACCAAAAGGTTTCATCAATTGAGTATAGGATAATAATAATCCATCCGATACCAATTATAAAAATATGATATCAATTATGAAAATAATCTTCTTTATGTTATTTATCCTGAAAATCAATCCAAATAGCAATTTCTTTGAAAGATTTTGCTGATACCAAATGAAATGAAATTTAGATTAAATCAATATTTTCTTAAAAAGTTTGATGCCACTTCAAGATCAAGGAAGATAAAGTTTTAGATTCATTACTTGAATAAGGATATGTATTTTTAAATTCAATTTAATATAAATTAAAAAAAATGATCAATCAATACAAAATATTTTTGATATTAATTAATTATCAGAATATTGATACAATCAAACCATATAAAGTGTAAATGAAGAAATCAAATACAAATGATTTTTCAAAAACAAATTAGGATAATAGAGGTGTACAAATAAATCAATAATTTTATTTTCATTAAGTTTTAAAGTAATTTCTCTTTTAAGTTATAGTAATATTATCTCCTCCTATTTTTTTATAGTTAGTATTAAATGACTCATTTATCTTGATACTCTCCCTTTTGAATAATGTTTATGTATTAAAAGATATTTCAAATTTAATTGCAAGTAAGCTTTAAGCTTTAAAGATTCGAAAGGGATAAAGCTTTTCATAACAAAGAATTTTGAGTATCAATTAAAGCTAAGCATATGAGATATATTTCAAATTTATCTTCAAAATTCATCTCTTCTCCTCTCCCCCCCCACCCTGGTTTTTTTAACAAATATTAATCAATTAAATTCAAAAGAAGAATCAAAAATTCATCAATTGGGGGTTTGATAATCAATCAAATCAAAGATATTCAAATAAATAAGAATCTAGATAGAAGTTCTATAAGTTTTGGTTCAACTAAGAAAATTTTTTGAATCCTAAGGGGTAAACTTAAGACGCAATGCAAATTAACATAACAAGCATTTGAGTTTTATGATTGAATGACTTATCTTCTAGTACTTAGATCATACAAATTTTGAAGAGATTTGAATTATTAAGCATCTTATGGGGGGAATGTCAAGATTAGTTTCATTTCTAATTTCAGCAATTAAAACCATTCATAGACAATTAAGCTTCTTTTAATTTAAGTTTCTCAGTTGTATATTTGATATGGGGAAGCTAAGATATCATGTTGAATTTTAAGATAATTTCAGTTCATATCCATTCAAAATATGATACATAAAGGAGAGAATACTATTTTTAAAATCAAAGCATTCAAATTATAATATAAGATTATTGCAAACATCAAAGTCAATCAATCATAATACTCTTACCAATAAATGAAAAATAGTCCAAATGACTAATCACAATATGCAACTATATTAATAGATCGTTAAAATCAAATATTCACTCAAAATAATTAGTGATGGTATGATGTGAGAAAAAATTAGATTTTATCAAATATCATCACCCATCTAAGTTCATTCTCAAGGTATCCATCCATAATATTTTTCTTTTTTCATTCCATTGGATCCTTGGTGTACTTGCAAAATCATTTATTGATTTTTGATATTCAAGTCATCTTGAATCCATGAAGGTTAGAGCACATGATTTTTTTGAAATCTAAATTTATTTAATAAAAATTTGATCAATTCTTTTTATATTACATTCAAAAATTTTGTGATCAATTTTATTATATTTAAAATATTTAATTAAATGATTTTCAGTTGAAGCTTTGTTGAGCATGTTTTTAATAAATTTTTATTTTTCAAAAAGAATAGTTTGTTCCATCAAAGAATGGTGGCCTAGATGTGAATTGTCCTTTAGTAAATAAAAGACCACTTGGGGTTGCCATGATCTTTGGCTCTTGACTGCTAAATCAATAACTAATAATAGAGCACCTACTCTGATATCACTTGTTGTCCAAAGGTAGCAATCCAAGAGGGAGGGGGTGAATTGGATTGTTTAAAAATTTTAATTAAATTTGCTTTCTAAACAATAATGTTCTTCAATTCAAAACTTAACTAAGTACTTGTGATGTGATTAATATATATAGCAACAAAAGCAAATGATCCATAAAATTTTGCAACTAATAATCTAATGATAAAAAGAACTAAAAGCAGGTTAAGCATGTAAAGTGAAAAAAATAAGAAAGTGAAGAAAGCAATGGATAACCACAAATATACAGATTTTATAGTGGTTCGGTGCAACCTGCATCTACGTCCATTTTTAAATTTTTCTTGAGATTTTCACTATAATCCTCTCTTGATTATAATGTATTTATTTTTTCAAACTCACAAATAAAATTTAGTTGATTTTTTAGGATCACCAACCAAAATCTCATACCATTTCATTTTTTAGGCTCACTAACAATTCAGTTGATTTTTTGGACCAACTAACCAAAATCTTACACTCATCCAATTATGGGCTTGAACTAATCTAATCTCAAATTTTTTTTTTCTCAAAGAAATTTGTAAAAAAATTACAAAATAAGATAAAGATTTCAGTTTAAATAAAAATAAAATATTGAACTCTTTTATGCTTGAAGAAGAAGCTGAAAAGATCGCACGTTTAAAGCTTGATTTTTCTTCTTTGAATGTCGAGAGGATGCTAGAAAAGGTGTGGATGATTGCTCTTGAAATGTCCTCTGAATTTCAACACTCAAAAACCTCTCTTTTCCTTTCTTGCAAATATACAATGTGGCTCACTCTTATTCTTGAAGATGTTTTACTTTAAGCTCTCATTTCTTCAAAAACTTTCTTCCAATTTAATTCTCTAGCCTTAAATATACTTGAAGATGGCTAGAGCGTGAGTTCTAATTGTTGGAAGGTTTAAAATGACTATTGGAGTGGATAAATAGCCATTGGATAACGTTCAGAAAATTAGCCGTTAACCCTATCAGGAGCTGTCGAGTCGGGTCGAACTGGTCTCAAGTCGGCTTGATTTGGATTTGAGCTGGCTTGAGCTTGTTTCGAGATGGCTCGAACTGTAGAAATGAAGATTCAATTTTTTAGAGTACTGATAGAGCCGGCTTGAGTCTTGCTTTAAGTTGGCTTGAGCTACAAAACTCGAAATTCACCTTTCTATCCACCTGAGAGAGCTGGCTCAAATTTATTTTTAGCTGGCTTGAATTTATCTTAAGCTGGCTCGAATCCATTTTGAGCTAGCTTAGCTGCGTACCAAACCAAAGTATCAAGGATGTTTCGTGCCATAGCTGGGTCGATTTTTGGATGGATCGGTTCTAATTTTTCAACTTCATTTTTTTTTCATTGTTTGACCTTTCAAACTTAAATTTTTTGACCTCAATCTCTTTAAAATAATATTTTCATCTTCTATTTTTATTTTTTTCATAACAAGCCATCCTTGTTTCAGTGAAGGAGTCGGCTTATCTTGCTCTGAGATCGACTCCATTAAGTCTAAACTTGAATTTTCTCTTTTGTAGACTTTGACTTAGTAAATTTTATAGAGATCTTTTCCAATGAATATTTCTTCAATATTAACATTTGGAAAGACCTACAAACATTATTGAAATACATGATTAGATATCTGATATACTCAAAGTTTGACAATCATCAAAATCAATCGTGGGGTCAACACAAATTTATCAAAAAATTTTCTTCTGGCCATGGGTTTTAATCAACAATTTTAACATCACCGGGTACTCTTTCCATCGAATTGGAACTAAGGACATTCCAATAGCCTCCCATCTATTTAACGACCTCATTAACTCTCTCAATCTAATTGAGATAAACTGTCCCAAAAGGAAATTCGCCTGCTCCAATTTTCAAGAGAAACCGACCCTCGTTAAATTGGATGGATGCTTTGTCTCAACTAATTTTCACAACTTATTCCCATTGATTACTTTGAAGCCGTTAGTTTGAACTACTTTAGATCATGTACCTCAACTGCTAACTCTCAATATGCAACAGATGTTTATTCAAAAGATAAGGAAACCATTTCGTTTTGAATATCTATCATACTCCTATCAAGGATTCGACAACATTATTAGAAAATGGTGGGCAGTTGCACCAGGACATAACAGATGTAGCAACTAACTTGGTGCAAAAACTGAGATTCCTTCGCTCTAAACTAAGAGAATGGAGTCGATCAATAGTTGGAAACATTTTAGAAAAGAAAAAAGATTGAGATCCACATAGCTAAGATAGATGAGGCAGAAGAGAATAGGGGGTTAACTGCTCAAGAACGAGAAATGCGCATCAAATTAAAAGATCAACTTGATTCTATTTTGGCTCAAGAGGAGCTTATGTGGAAGCAATATTCTAGAAATCAGTGGTTAAGTGAGAGTGATCATGTCACGCCCCCGATCCGAGATTGTGAATCGAGGGTCATGGCAACCGCTGCATACTTATGAAGAACTCTCTCCATAAGCATGTAAGGCATCTCATCATGATATCAATGCATCGCAGTGGAATAAATTCAAATAATTATTATTAAACTATAATTCAAGTAATTAAATCAAATGTCTTACATCTAATAAAATTTTTACTAAAACAATAAAGACAATAGATCTAAGTTCAATGAAGTTGATAATGCTAAATCTCGCCTCTAAAAGCTCTGTCCCAATATTTCTTCCCACGCTCGAAATTAATTTTCTGAATCTGAAAAATAGAAAGAAAGGTAATGAGCTAGACAGCCCAGTAAGTAACAAGTATCTCTAGCAGATATTTCAGATATTATATAATTTTCAAGAATAATGCTGCAATTAAACATAAAAATATATTTCATGCTGATTTAATGCAAATCTAATATTTTTAAATATTCACATATAATAAATCCGATTCGATTCAAAATACTCGAACCTCAACAGCCTCGACTATGACCAACGTTTAACCCCCATTGGCGGGGTCCACAGAATACCAGCGCACAACCCCCACTGGTAGGGTCCACAAATACCAGCGCACAACCCCCACTGGCAGGGTCCACAAATACCAACGCACAACCCCCACTGGCAGGATCCACAAAGTACCAACGTATAATCCCCATTGGCGGGGCCCATTGAAACATAGTTAGGTTGAGAGCATAAATCCGATCTATATCAAAACACTTAGTACCACAATATATATCATAATCTTTCACTAAACATGTGCATAAATCGATATACCATAACATTTCAAAAGCACTTTTCTTTCAAAACATAATTCCATAAATCATGCATAATTTCAGAGAATAATTATTTATTTTCAGAATAAATATGAAATATCTCGAGAAGATGATTCATTACTTACCTTTCACGGAGCACTGAACGAATAGATCGACTAACTTCTAGGAGATTCTTCCGTGCCTATTATCCAAAATTATATTTTTACATTAATTTAATTCAAAATTAAATCTAACAAATCCCAAAATTAAAATCTCGCTTAAAATCAGACTCGTCTCTAAACTCGATCAGAATCATCAGATGAAGCTTTCCCCTATGCTAATCCTAGAAGGATAATTTTAGAGAGAGAAATCCATCAAGAGAGAGAGAAACAAGCTAGAGAGAGAAAATTCTAGAGAGAGAAAGTAGAGAGAGAAAATCCAATTCCAGAGAGAGAAAGTCAGGGTTCAGACTGAAAGAAGAGAGAGAAACTCTCTCTCTCATCAATTTCAATTTTTATTTGTTTATTTATTTATTTACTTACTTATATATATATATATATAAATATATATATATATATATTTATTATTATTTTTTTTCTTTTCTTTTCTTTTCTTTTTCTTCGTTTCTTTTTTTTTTCTTTTTTTTTTTTTTTTTTTTTTTTTCTTTCCTTTTCTTTTTTCTCTTTTTCTTCTTTTCTTTTCTTTTTTTTTTTTCTTCTTTTTTTTTTTTTTTTTTTT